>NW_024883347.1:0-99315 GCF_019059575.1 Amphibalanus amphitrite
CTGCGTTTTTTTATTTTTTGAAGAACCCTGATTTTTGGCGATTTTTTAAAACATTTACCACTTTTTGACTAAAAACGCCATGTAGTTACATCACTAAAATCGAAATATCTTAAAAAAAAAGATTTTTTCTTAAAAATTGTACAGGAGACGTCAAATTGATGGGGGAAAAGGTATGCCAAGTTTCAAGTAGATAGCGAAAGTGGTTCATGAGTTATTCAAGAAAAACGGAGGGGGGGGGGGTCGGATCCGACCCCCCCCCCCCCGGTCGCGGGTTAAGGTCACGAGTCAGGTCAAGGTCAGGTCAAACACTTGTCATTGTTCTTTCAATGGCATGGACTTACTTGAGAACCTCGTACTGGGCGTCTCTCGTCATCAACTTTGTCAGGAGTAGGACTAAGCATAATCCTTCATATAAATGCTACACGGGTGTCAGATCCATATAGGGGTCAGTTAATCATAGGCCGGGGTCAAGATCAGGTCATTCAGGCAAGAACATATGCCCGAAAATAAAAGTTGACATTCATGTCATATACGAGTATGACGCATGTTTTATGCCTTTATGGGTACTTTTAGGCGTAGACCTCGATCGCGACATCCAATTTATCAAATGTGTACGTTCTCGGTCAAAAAAGTTCAGCTTAACGATTGCAAAGTAACTATGAGAAATTGCCAAGATTCAGCTCAAACTTTTGGACCAGTAGCTCCAACCAGTAGGTATCCTGCCGGCTATCCATACCTGTGACAACGACCACTGACAGCTTCGTGACATGTTACGAAGATACCAAAACTACTTCATAAATGTTCAAGTGGGTGCTAAATTCAAATCGGTTTCAACAAAAACTACCCCAGAAAAACATGTACAACTGGAAAATGAGGACCAAGGTCATCTAACGTCAATGACCTTGCCTTGACCTTCACGTGACCTTCAGGCTTGACATCCACCATAATGCATGTGACAAACATCATTTCACATGTTTGAACGTTTAGAGCCACAAAAAGACTGGAAACGCGCTGAAAATGTGCGCTGACATATGCCGAATAGCGATTTTGGCTGAATATGGTCTCGAGAAACAGTTCATAGGTCAAAGGATATTTCGGTAACGTTCATGAAATTAAAGGGTAGGCATTACGCTGAGAAATCGAGGCTCTTCAATGTTTCGTTGCAATCGGCCATTTCTTTTTTGCACGAGTTATTCGCGAAAACCGAGGGAGGCAAGTTCAACCCCTCCCCATATCAGTGCGAGGGTAAGCCCGGTGGCCACTGGCCATTTAAATTTGGCAGCAACCTCGTTGGCCATTTATATTTGACCTATGACGTCACAGGAAGATCGAAAAGGTAAAATAGGTAGGTTTGAATTTACTAACAATTCATTACGCAAAATGAACTTTATCACGTAAAAGCGGCGACAACTTTTTAGTAAGTCACGAAGATATAAATAAGTATCATAGTTCCCTAGACTAATGACAAGTGCAAATGCTTAAAATAATGTGACGTCATCAGAACAATCACTATATTTAAATCCTTCAAATAACTATATCTCTGGCAGTTTTACAAATATTCTGTTCATTTTTGGTATGTGTAAAGACTTTTGACTCTCTTTAACATGTGTTCCGTTTTTTTTTTAATATTTCCTCAAATTTAAAGAATAACTAAATACAATCTCAGTTTTGACCTAAAACTTGCAAAGTCTTGACTTTTTTTCATTTCTTTCTTTGAAATTTCGAGAAGGCGATTTCCTTTGCCATGCCTTTGATACCTACGGTTTGATTTTTGAGCCTCTAGTGTCTAGATTGTTAATATGATTAGGTATCTGTGGTTTTTACCGTAAGCAACACTTTCGACTGAAAAGGGACGAACGTGATCTCATGACCTTCATAACTCACGACGTGAGATGAGCCAAGAGCTATTTTTCAGGAGATGCGCAAAATGGTTGTTCGGGGAGTTACTGAAAACGGCAAGTCGAAATTCGTGGCCGCTATTGAATAATATAAGAAATACCACAAGGGAGGGTGGCTCTTCGCCCTCATACGGGTCACGGGCTAATCATTACGAGATTGCAATTGAGCTCCTTATTCGCTTCACATATTTACTTGCGTACTAAGGCAAGTAACACACCCCTAGCTGCAATATTACATGCAGTACACAACATATTGCAGCTATAGCTTCTGAAGCATGTTGCTGGAAACGGCCACGTTTGTGGTTAGTTTCTGCCAGATATTAACTCGGGAACCTAATAAGGGTGATTCTAGATCTTCCTTCGTCAGCATAAAGCGAAACATATTTCAAGATTATGGCATAATTGAAAATAATGTCACGCAATATCACACTTGCAGCATTACTTCTAAAACTAGATACTCTAATTCTAGAGCTCTTTCCATGGTCAGAAATTGACCATGACTTCATGGGAAAATCAATTGCAATATTCCAATAAGCACAAGTGGGTGACATTACTCACCACATGCTCCGTCGTCTCTTGCGATTGTTGTGCCCGATCGGTATGTGCTGCTTTTCTTGGGCAAGACGATGTTAACATCTAAGGCAGACCGAAACGGAGCTGATACAGATTCATCCAACTTTCGGGATCCCGCACTCATTATCGTTGGGCCAGAAACCCTGCTATCTGGACGACTATCACTCATGATTTTATGAGGTGTTTTGCTATTTTAAAGAATTGGTGATGCAACCCCCTCATGAAATAGATGGAAACGTCAGTTTCAACTTAGAAAACAATAGTTTCGTTTCCCATTGATCCCATTATCCCTAAAATGTTCCAGATGACTTTGATTCCTTTCACATTCACTCTCATTCGAAAAACGAAGTAACTCACGAGTCTTTTTTCTTTTTTCGATGTCCCTCTTTTTCGATGATTAATTTCAAGTTCCTTTGAAGCGGAGATATCTCAAATATCCTACATTCCTTTTTACTTTATCTAATTGTCATGTTAACTTTTCAGTAAATCAGATGCAATTTCTTGAAAATGGATATGGACGATTTTATAAAGGACGATTATGATGTTAATCGCTTCCTTGCCTATAGGATACATGAAGAATGGCTGTATAGAGCCTCGAGAAGGAAAGTTAACATCTCAGTTTTTTTAATGTATCAATTTATGTAGCTATTATAATAGGCAAGTTTTATGCCTGTTATTATTTTATGTAAGCATAGCAAGACAATATAGCCGTTTTCACAACGGGTTACGTTACATGACGAATGCATCAAACTTGCACAAAATCTATTTTTCCACAAATATATTCATATCATGAACTCATTTCAGTATTGTAATAGAAAAGAATGTGTTATAATTTAAAAAAGCAGGTATATGAGCTACTGTGGGACCTAAACTGATATGTCAACCAATAAAGATCTTTAAATTCAGCAACAATGCATATAACTATTTCATACACAAACATTATATCGACATCGCATAGCAAAGGCGTATAAGATCAAGGGATGATGTCAAGTTCACTTTTCAAATAATTAATAAATTACCCCTTGCACTAATATGGATATGATATGGGGATGAAACGGACCCCCTCGACTTCCGGCGAATAACTCGCGCAAAAAGCGATTGATCGCCACGAAACTTTTAGTACCCTTGAGTCAATTAATTTTACGCCTACCTTTGAAATTAAATGACCACGACCCAAGTAACATTTTACATGTCATCACTTTCTCGGGGCCATGTCAGGCTGGAATCGACGTCTGACAGCACACAATATTCGTGCGTTTCCAGTCTTTTTGTGGTTGTCAAAACTCCAACATGAGAAATGATGTTTGTCCCATGCATTAGGGTGGGTGTCAAGGTCAAGTGAAGGTCATGTACATAAAGGTAATTGACCTTGGACGACCTTGTCTTACTTTTCGAGTTATACATGCTTCTAGAGTAGTTTTATAGCTGATTTCTAATTCGGCACCCATTTGAATATTTGAGAAGTAGTTTTGATGCCCATGTCGACGCCTTTTTTAAACCCCACATCTGCTCTCCCGTGAATTTCCGGGAGGCACGAAAGTTCTCCTTTTAAAAGTGTCCAATCGTCCGATCCTGATCAAATATGTGTGTTCGTAGGCCTGTTCTGGTATTGCTTTATCTGCCAAGACAGACAAACTTGAGAAAAATCGAGTGATTGTACCTTTTTTGAAGGTCTCTAGCCAATTCTTGTCTGAAATTCACCCGAGAACAAATGTGGGGTTTAAAAAAAAGGTGTCGATGTAACGTTACGAAGCTGTTGGTAGTTGTTGACACCTACTTTGAGTAGCTGGCAGGACGCCTACTGGTTAACCTGACCTGACCTCTGACCTGACCTGACCCGACCTAGCCTATAAAGTGCATGAACACGTCATCTTTGATCAAAACTAACATGACATTCGTAATCAGGACCCCTAAAGTCTCAAGTACCTGACATTACGAGATTCTAGCAGGTCCCGATTTTCTCGTCTTTTGGGTCATTGACCTGGCCTGGAAGGTCAACCGATGACCTGGGAACATCGGCTTCCACTCAACGCGGGCAGCACACTCTTTTTTTCTGCGAATCTCTCGCTCGATCGGGGGCCAAGCGGCTGGGGGTGGTAAGCGCTAGATGCTGTAAAAGGCCAATACGGGAGAGGGTTAAAATATTAATTACGATTGTACCATTTAATCCAGTCGCTCATTGTTGGAAAAAAACATTGGTCCTTCACAATAAAAACTAGTCTGCCATTGTGGACATTATAATGTATCATCAATTTCCATGTTTATTCTACTTCTAAGACACACTTCTTCTAAGCACCTCTGAGGCTTACACGCCAGTCTACGTAGTTGAAGCCTCAAGGAAACGAACTTGGAAGCATATCGAAATCGAATCACTTGTTTATTAAAATATTCAGCACAGCATCAGCATCTCATCAGCATCTCACTGTTTTTCCTCAGACGGAGTCGTTTCCAACGGCGATTATTCCCCGGCCAGAATATGAACGACGTTTTTGCACGGTCCCGTTCCTATGCCTCAGATTACGTCTCTCTACACTGGGACTTGGGATCATCTTATAGATGTTAAAACGTTCCATTTTCGTAAAATGTTTGATGGTCATCCACCGCAAAGTTATGCGTCGATGTTATTGTTTTTGTAATTGTCAATTTCTGACGTAATATGTCACGTTTAAGAATCATTCAGTTGTGTTTTTATCTCACTCTCTGGTAAAAAGAGAGCTCGACAGATGCACAACAACCGGTCCAAGATCTATCCTTACATAAATCTGCGACATTGGAAAAAAATTGTTAAAGTAACGACACCTCATATGCAATTTTTAGATAATGGTAATGCTGCACATGGCATGATGGTCTGAACGCTTTGCAAACATATTACGATCGAGTAAAAAACGGCATGAACAGCCCTCAGCACTCAGCAGACTGCGTGGTAGGTATTCTTTTTTCGACCAAAACCGATAATTACTCAAAGGCTATGTCAACAGTCGGTCGGAACTCACTTCAATAGATGCGCCATGCTCCACTCCTTCGATTGGGTCTATTACTAAACAAAGTAAACGGCTTGTGTGGCAATAAAATGCAAAAGTTTGTTTTGGGGGCAAATATAAACTTTTGGGTTTTGCTGCCAAACTGGATGGAAAATGAATAAGATGATAATGCCAATCTAAGGTGCGGTATCTCGCGCGTCTTGCTGTTACGATTTTCGAGTGACCGATAGCATAGTATTCGCGTTATTCTCGGTTTTGTCGGAAAAAGAATACCTACCACGCAGTTTGCAGAGGGCTGTGCATTGTGCAATCACTGGTGACTGGTGAGAAAGGCGTGCTATTTTTCAATAAAATGATAAGATCTGTCCTGAATGCCACAAATATAAACTGATTGCAATTGTTTTACATTACGAAGCAAATGCTGGAGGAAATTTCAAACAATTATGTGTTTTGCTGAGTGCTGGAATGCCATTTCATGAGAAAACACACAAGTGGCGAACTGCAGGTCTGAAAAAATTGTCATCACTGAAGGCTTACATTTCCAAGCAAAAACCGATCATTTGGTTAAACACTTCGACATAATATGTACTTAACCTTTGCATTATATTGTTGAAAGGAAAAAAGGGTCAATCCACTCATCATTACGACTATAACCTGTCCAAAAGCCATCGTTCAACATGGAAGTCCAGAGAGCCAAGTGACGACCATTGGAGAGCCGTGCGGCAGGACAAGCAGGCAGCAAGCAGGCGAGTAAGGAGATGAACTCCTCAACATCAAATCAAATGCATTTCCAACAACGTTAAAAAATGCATTTCTATGCTGGGCAGCAAGAAGCTTTATTTGACGGTGTCGGAAGGCAAATGCTTTATCGTGATTTATTCTGGCGGTTAAAACTATGCATGTGCCTATTTTTTTAAGAAGCAACAGAGATTTGGATGTTAGGCATTCATATTCTTCGCTTACGAATAGGTTGTTTATTGTTATGTTTAATTTTTTAAATACTTTTATTTCTATACATAACTGAAATATTCTTATACATTTTTAATCAAAGAAAGTGCAGTTTTCTTGGAAACTCATAAGGTACAATAACCTACCAAGGGGATCCTATGTTGCGACTGCGCATGCCGGTTGCCAAGAAATCCTCGAACCCCACATCGACAAAACAAGTCAGCCGACGATGGCAGCTCGGAGCAAAACAGCTTGTCCGTAGCGCGACACCGAGTTCCAGCTCGTCGGGGGGCTGCCAGGAGGGGAGTATGTCACTCGCGACTTGCAGACCCAACTTTTCCCCGAAATGTCGCGTTGTGCCAGCATTTACCATCGAAGTTTGGCAACGAAATACGATCCCTGTACCTGCACCATGTGCAGGAGCGTTCAAGCCCAGACGAACGAAGCCGACCACCTTTCGAATGTACTACGAGCGAGGAGACTTTCCCTTGATTCTGGAACCAGTGGTCCGGGGCTTCAAAATCATCTGGAAGGTAAGTGGATAATTTGCTATACCACCTGTCCTGCACCACTACGCAGGAAAATTAAATGTCTGTTTTCACGTCTAGCATATGAAACGCTTGACCGAGTCTGCCGTCAATAAGTTTCTTTTTTTTTCTAGTTTTTATTTATGAAAAAAAATGATTTGTCTACGGAAAAATTGAATCATTTAGCCTTTCACTATTCTTCACAATTGAAAATGCGCTATAAATCGGAAGTAATCAATTCAGAAAATAAAAGATGCATGGACGAGCCTAACGTTTTACAAGCAACTGGTGATCAGTGTAAAATAACGTCACCATTTTTCAGGTGCCCATTGAAAAACTCGATCTTCATCACTACCTGCCACTGTTTTTCGACGGACTATGCGAGCAGACACACCCATACGATTTCCTTGCAAGGCAAGGAGTTCACGACATTCTACGGAGAGGAAAAGATAAAATATTACCGGTTGTGCCGCAGCTCATCATTCCCATCAAAAGTGAGTATAATTTGTCAAATCCTAGGACCTTGTGAACTAATTACATATCATATTCTAAATTTATCATTGTATTTATCATATTATCCGTCTTTTACCGTGAGATGCTTGCATTGTTACAATTTCGTAAAATACTCCCGTCGTTACATTCAGACCCAAGGCATCCACTTTTCGGTCGTCGCTGCCAATTTTCAGCCTAAGGGGACGAATATAACCTCAATTTAGGTGACGTCATGCGCCAAATGAGCTCCATAATTGTGCATTCGCGGCCATCCCAGCTCTAATGTACAGCCATTACCCACCTCTTTTAGGCCATCACGCATCAAAAGATCCAGATCAGCGCCGACCCCATTAAAGCGGAATCTTGAGTACACAGTGGGCTTTGAAGCCGACGTAAATCAGTAAACTGCTAACATCAGGCGTTCACACAGCCTTTAACTAGTCTCTATAGAACCCTGCAGTTGCCGCCGATGACCGTGTGATACCTGCCTGGCAAATGCCGGGGGAGTTGACCCCGCGACCGGGCCGTGTTTCAGATGCGCTCAATACGCGCTGCCCGTCCATCCTCTGCGTGACACTGCAAGTGCTGCAGCACCTGGCGCTGTGCGCTGACCACGTCGGCGAGGCCCTGGTGCCCTACTACCGACAGATCCTGCCCATCCTCAACCTGTTCGTGAACAAGAACGGTCAGTGAGCGTCAGGGGACCGGGAGGCGGTTTCAGTTATTGATAACGTTTTATTTATTTATTTATTTTTGCTGGCACTTTGGAGCTAGGCGCACGATATGACTCGACTTTCGTTTCCTTTTGCCTTCTGGTTTTGTTTGTTGGGGATTAGGGACGCGCCGACTGCGAGGTCATTTTGCCTTCTGATAACAAAGACGGTGATCAGTCATTTCAAATCCCTATTCTCTATTTGTTCGTTTTATTGGGGCGGGTTCATGCGCCCGCCCCTCATTTTTTCGCGAATGTTTCAAAGCATCAGCGCACAGCGCCAGTTTTTTTTTATTGCGTTGCATTGCATCTTTTCCGCACATGTGCATATTCATTAGGCCCAGGTCACCAGGTCATCTCGCCTCCATGAAAAATGAAATGCTTATCATAGCTACATCAAACGAACGATTGCATAAAGGTTGACAGCACTTCTAAGCGTACACCCGGTAGACGGTAACATTGGGTTATAGGCCATTTCATTCAATAAGTAAAATGGGGAAAATTTCCCATTTCATTACCTCTGGTGAAACATTTCATTACCTTCGACCTGACATGAAAATGACTGCAATACCCACTTTAGTGATTTTTGACGCGCTATCGAAAACCGTTTACCTGTGTCGCCACCTAGCCAGAGGCGCAGGAGCCAAGTCAGAAGGGCCGAAAATGAGCCCCACCCCAACTCGCCTCTGTGTTACGATCCAACCACCACCCTGGCGTGGGCTAACGTCCATCCAATTTGCCATGCGTCGTCTTGAGAATGACTCTGTCCCTGTTCTGCCCACAGTGAACCAAGGCGACGGCATTGACTACTCGCAGCAGAAAAACGCCAACATCGGAGACCTCATTCAGGAGACGCTCGAGATCTTCGAGAAGACGGGCGGAGAGGACGCCTTCATCAACATCAAGTACATGGTGCCCACCTACGAGTCATGTGTGCTCAACTAGCGGGTCGAAGTCGCTCAGAGACAGAGAGAAAATCACCAGTGAAGTCCTGACGTCTCCACAAGGAAGTGTGCTCGTCTAGATCTTTCTGAATAACACCACAAACTTCAATCGAGGCACTTGTTTGAATTAGAACGCACCCCAACTGGCATGGAGTCTAAGTTTCTTCCGAGCTTTCCAGCAAGCTTGAATCGACCGCAGGATTGCAGGGCTCGCCCTTACCATAACGCGAATAAACCGACAGATCAAGTTACGTCCATGTATTTAGACATTCTAGTGCAGAGTGCACACTAGCATACATATGCACACGTACACATATCATTCATTGTGACACAGGAAATATTCCACCAGTCACCGTTACATATATCAGCGGCGGCCATCACTTAGAGCTAGCGAATATATCACAGTAATACCAGGGTACTCGAGCGGGGAGTCTGCCGGCGGCGCGTAGAGCTACTGCAGTCCACTATTTCATATATGCAATAACGAGGTCGAGCTAAGCAATGAACCGCAGGCCAGCTCTCCTACTAACTGCATAGTGTATGTGTTACGCGCTCCATGGGTTACACGTGTATGTTACATGTGAGTCCCAAGGGTCGACCGGGCTCGCTTCAACAAGCGGGGCCGGACTCGATACCACTTGCAGAGGCAATAACACAATGGGAGGCTATATGGGGCCTGTTTGTTCATCATATCGCCCATATAGCAGCAGCGGATCCGTGTATGTAAAACTCCGTGTGGCTAAATACACACTCCGATATTATTAACTCGATACATAACACGACCTCTTTCAAGATAACCAGGGCTGGATAAATGAGGCTGCATTACGGAGTTGCCTAAATTCCGGCAAATAAATGGCCCAAGCTTAACTGCTGCGTAGCTTACAAATAGAAACGCTAGCATTATAGGCGCAAATACCCTGTGCGAACGTAAAATAGCGGAGGCCAACAACCTTGTGCGACCTTACAACATATTACAGCAAGTGGGGCAGGCATATAACGATACACGGTCCATTACGACTCAACTAATTGTGCTAAACTAAACAGCATCGCGCCGCATACACATAACTCAAACAGCGGCTAAATCAATGGCAAAAAACGACCAATAGTGTGCACTGTACAATAATCTGTCTGTGGAGTTCGGGACGTCAAGGTCTCAAGTCGTGCTTTAAAACGTAAATAAAATGAAACAAGGGCTGCAGCGCATATGAGCTTTGTCCATTTATATCACAGAATCGCTGAGGATAATGAAATTTCGCAACATTTAAAAAATCCCACAAACACCTGCATATCCCAGTGGTTCCAAAAGAAAACAATCCAAAACATTGGTCGTTATCATAGTTCTAAAGGTAAACTGGCAATTTCCTAGGCGATTCAGCGCTTTTCATGTGTGAGTAAATGGAAAATAAAATGTCAAAATCAAAGAGCGACTTCAACAGGCAAGAAATTTGTCCACTGATATCACAGTAACACTATGCAATGGAATTTTGCAGTTAAAATTGCAGCCACAGGTTCCCATGAACGGTAAGACCCAAAGCTATCCAAACTTTTCATGTTCCTCAGATGGACATCTCTCACAGCGGCGGCGAAATAACTCAGAACGCGTTTCCCGTACTCCGGGCAGAGAGTCGTAGAACCTCCCCTCCAACCGTCGTTCCTAACTATTGTACCCTGCCTAGTTTCTAGCGTTGCTACCGATTACCAAACCTACCGAGCACGCACCAGAGAAGGGTAGATGTGGGTATGTGTAGGGGACTCTTTTATCAATGGAAGCGAGCTGTGGCAACGGGAGAGGGTCATAACAACCCCGCAGTGGACCGTACAAGGGTCGCGGCACTCCCGGAGGATCGTAACAACCCCGGAGAGAATCGTAGCATCCCGTGAAAGGACCGTACGCAAAAATCCCGGAAATGGTCGTAACAACCCCGGAGAGAATAATAACACCCCGTGAAAGGGTTGTACGCAACAACCCCGGGAAGGGACGTACCAGTCCCGGCAGGGGTCGTAACAGTCCTGGAGGGGGTAGTAATAATCCCGGAGGGGGTCGTAATAGTCCCGGGAGAGAGCCCCGGCCAGCCCCGTCACGATACTGCGTCCGAGAGGTAGGCCGGAGACGGAAGAGACTTTGTACCGTCCAAACTGACGTGCAACGGGTAGTTACCTACAAGACTAATAGCGAGTACCAGGGATTGACATCGGCTTAATGTTGCCTACTTCATGCCTCGAATCACTAAGCGCGCACGAGAATATTCAATAGGAAAATCGCATTTGTTCAGTACGTCGACATATTAAAAGGTTGATGGCGAAACCCTGATTCACTCTCCACACATACATGGATCTGATAATTGTAAACACGCTAGCTAAAACGCGTCTAAAATACGCCGGTTTCTCGGTTGCAATGCGCAGTCTATGGGACCGACCCTGCCGTTGCCAGCGCGACGGCTGGATTACGGTGTCGCCACACGTCACCATACGTAGGTGGCGCTGCTAGACACCTATGGGGCAGTCGCCTGCCTCGGCAGCTAGATAACGCAGCCCTCTACATCTACAGACTTTCACATCGCTTCAGCGCTGCATAAATCGACGATCCTTATAACCGTCGCCTCGCCTCGTCCTAGATTCACCGTACCACTAAACGTCTGCATAGCACACAAGGCGACCCCACGTCCCGACACCGACCCCCACGCATCCCTCCCGTCCTACCCAATCCCGCTCGCCTCACTCACTCGCTTCGCTCCGTGCTGCTGGAACTGGTGACGCTGCCGGGCCTCGTGCCACCGTCCGGAGATAGGGTCGGACTCGAGCTGGTGGCCGAATCACTACAGTCGAGCTGGAGATGAAGACTGAACCGCTGCAGCACACGCTCCGGGGGCTGCGGACGGGCGCGGCGGGCAGCCGGCTCCGGCTCCGGGGAGAGATCCGGAGCCAGTGCGCCGTCACAGTCCGACCCCGGCTCCGGGTCCGGGTACGAGGGCAGCTCCGGGTCCGAGTCCGGGCCGGCCTCCGGGTCCAGGTCCGAACTGCGGCAGGGGGAGAGAGGCCGTTAGCAGTTGTGAAGTCTGTGCGAGGGCGGAGGAATGAGTTGCATTAGTTCTCGAGATGAGATAGATATTGCGGACAAGTACGGCATTGAAACCCAGGACAATATTGTGATGCACTCTAATTCGTCCAACTATAACGACGTGGTGTTGTGTTAAAAAACCTAGCCAAAAATCACAGGTCATCAATACACAATAGGCTTCGCAACTAGCCCCCCTAACCCCACATCCCCCTCCTCACCTGACGATAGCAGCGCGCTGTCGGGGTATCTCGCCAGCCCCCGCCGCCGTCACGGCCGGTGCCAGTACTAGCACCGCCTGCGGCCAGCGTTCAGCAGTGGTCCGCGCTGTCGGCGGCGGGGTAGGAGGCGGCACACCCTGCCGTAACTCCGGCAGACGGATGGCCTCACTGTAGGGCGGCGGCGCCTCGCCCGTGGCCACCTGGGGCGGCTTCCACACCGAGTAGGGCGGCGGCGGCTGTTCGTAGTAGAAGTCGTGGCTGCCGCGGCCACCGCCGGCGCCCAGGTAGCCCGAGCCGCGCAGGTAGTTCATTAGCTGTAGGTTGTAGGTCTCCTCGGGACGCAGAGATGGAGGGCCTGAGGGAGGGACAGGGGGAGACGATGTAGAACGCTGTAGTAGCCGTCACGGTGGACAGAGCGGTGGAGAGCTTGATACAGTACTGTATACAGTATACAGATACAGTATACAGTGCTGTATACAGTATACAGTACAGTATACAGAACAGTACTGTATCTGTACTTACAGATACAGGGAGAAAAGCCAACTCGGAGTCAGGACTGATCACCATGGAAGAAAGAAGGCCGCAGAGCCTAACGGAGAGAGAGGGGGAGAATCTGTTGAACGCTTTATTTACTGCCAAAGTAGAGTCAGTGGTGTTGATCCGTCCGGGTCAGCTCGACTAATCCTGTGGTCGGGTGAGACGACGCAAGGAACAGGCCGGTCCACCTGCGTCTTAGAGGCTGCTACCAGGGACTAAGAGGAGGGAGACCAGATCTTTCCAGATCGCCTCTTCTACTCCTCACTCCATTGTGTGCGATGCTTGATTAGGAAATCTTGATACGGTCTCGTGTAGTACTCAAGGTGAACAAGATGTCGCAGAGGAGCTATCGGATATCAATTTCAAACAAATGGCAGCTCTGATTCGTTTCATTTTGACTGGGAGTGACGAATGTACGATGTAAAACAGATCACCCTAGCTGTAACAACGTACCACCATAGGTAGGTAGCGAAGCACACGCTGCCAACACAACATTGGGAATCTATTGGCCATGAGAACAGCGGAGATCTGCAGCCGGTATGAAGATCAATGACAATGAAAAAGTTCTAGCATGAGTGCAGGGATGTATGAATGCTCACCAATCATCATGCGGCATGCGCCATGCGCACGCTCCCTTGGTCCCAGGTCAGGGTGGTCAGAGGTCAAAAAATGCATCGGCCGGGAATCGAACCCGGGCCGCCCGCGTGGCAGGCGAGCATTCTACCACTGAACCACCGATGCTGCACACACAGACGAAGAAATTCTAAAACTTTCTGCAGTAGGCTAGCGAGTGACGGAAAGTGACTTCACAAAAGCATAACTAATCCCTTCTCTAACAAGTAACAACTTGAGGAAAATGTGTCCTTAAGCCATGAGAGGAGAAAATATGACATGTACAACAAGTGTCATGGTGCATGAACGTGACAAAGCGCAATGCCTGCAAAACAGAGCCCGCCACGCACGCAGATAATCCAAGAGCCTGCAGTCTACACTCTACAGCCCTCTCTGGCATCTCTGCTGCACTCCTACCTCTGTGTCGCCTCTGCCGCAGCCGGTAAACCAGGAACAGCAGGAGTGCCAGCGACAGCACGGCCGTCACCGCCGAGGCCACGAGGCGCAGACCGAGGTCCTTGGAGCCGCCCAGGTAGCCGGGTGAGGCGCCGGCCTCGCCGCCGCCGTCCAGACAGATGAACTCGCAGCACTTCTTGCCCAGCTGGTACTGGCGACATGTCTAGAGGGGGGGGGGGGGTACGGAGAGTCAGATCAACAGATCGAACGCAGACTAGATACATCACTGAAATAACTCAGTTTTAAAGTCGACTTTTGTACAACTAACATATCTGTTTCAGTCCACTGAAATTAAGAACTATGAACTAAAATAGGTCCATTACTGATATTGATACACTTACACTTACACTTACACTTACGATGTACGAGATTTAGAAGGCCACTTGGCCTTTAGGACTCTTACTTTATCGAGCTCCTTGACTGTGTCACTTCCTCATCGTCATATCACACTATGTCACATCATTGATGTGAATGGTGTATTGGAGGTGGGACCAGTGGGCGTCGAGCTTGGCTTTGAAGGCATTCAAGGAGCGAGATGAAACAACCGATGCTGGTAGGGCGTTCCAGTCGTTTACGACCCTGACTCCAAGAGCGAGTCTTCTCGTTCTTGTTTCAGCCCTCGGTTTCCTCAGTTTCCAGGCGTGGCCTCTGGTGGGACCAGCGGCAGCTGGCGTGACAAACAGCTCCGGATCCAGGTCGACTCCACCGTGCAGCAGCTGGTATATCGCGATCATATCTCCTCGTCGCCTCCTGTAGTAGAGTGACGGCAGACCTAGACGTCGGAGCCTCTCAGTGTACGGCAGGTTCTTGATCGCTGGTATCAACTTGGTAGCTCTCCGTTGAACCCTCTCCACTCGTTGTTGGTCCGCTCGACTGAATGGGCCCCAGACAGTGTTGCAGTACTCCAGGTGAGGTCTGACCAGTGTTTAGTAAAGAGCCGGGAGCGTTTCTGCGTCGATGGATTCGAAAGATCTGCGAATCACGGATAAGACACGTGTGGCCTTCGACACCGCAGCTGCAGCGTGCTCCCGAAACTTCAACTCACTGTCGACCAGGACACCAAGATCCTTCTCAACGGTGGTTTCGTCCAACTGCGCATCACCCATGGAGTACCTCTGACCTTCGCTGGCCCTTCCAACGTGCAGAACTCTACACTTTTCTGCATTGAAGCGGAGTTGCCACATGTCTGACCAGTCGATGGCTGCGTTCAAGTCGGCCTGCAACCTTTCAGCGTCTGACGAGCTACTCAGTGGACGGTAGATTTTGGTGTCTTCTGCAAACATCTGTATGTTGCACTGCACAGCATCAGGAAGGTCATTCACATATATTACAAACAGCAGTGGCCCAAGCACAGATCCTTGTGGTACTCCACTCTTGACAGGTGCCCAGCTGGACTTCGCACCATTCAGGATGACCCTCTGCCTTCTGCCCATCAGAAAGCTCTCCACCCAGCGCAGCAGCCTCTCCCCTATTCCGTAGGCCCTCAGTTTGCACAGTAGTCGCTGGTGAGGTACCGTGTCGAAGGCCTTTGAGAAGTCCAAGTAGATTGCGTCCACTGACTTTCCTCGTTCAATCGCCTTGGTCCAGTCATCGATCGTTACCAACAGTTGGGTTGCGCAAGAGCGTTTGGGGCGGAAACCGTGCTGTGCATCAGACATGTGCATGGATCCGAGTGATGGATCTATGATCTCAGTGGATCTCGAAGCAAAGTACAGGTTGGGATCTATGATCCCACCAGATCCGGCGTGAAAAATACATCTTGGATCTATGATCTCATATGATCTGACGATAAATTAAGAACATGGATCTATGATCTGAGTGGATCCCACCATGCACCACATTTGAAACCATGTTTTATAGTGTTTCTATGCCAATAAATGCCACAAAACTATGGATTATGACGCGCGATCACATAAAATCACTAAAACAGTATGTTTGTGAGTTGAAACAAGCGTTTTTTGGGGATATACGTGTTCACAAAAAATAAGCGAGGATCTATGATCTCACTGGATCTCAAGCAAAAAATGAGACTCGGATCTGTGATCCCTACGGATCTCTCGATAAATTACAGAGCTGGATCTGTGACCCCGTCGGATCCGAGATCAGGATCCGTGGGATCAGATCCCAGATCCATTTTCTCGGATCCATGCACATGTCTGCTGTGCATTGTTAAGCTGCTGAGTCGCAACCATGTGTTACATGATATGGTCGCGGATAATCGACTCGAGGACCTGATCAATACCTGATCAAAAGATCAAAATTCATGCCATCCCACCATTGCATGATGAAGACAATAGAGATGCAGCATTCTAAGATGCAGTCAACACCAAAGCTTCCCCTCCCTCAGCGATCTCTCAAGTCTCATCGCGGCCAGTTCCTTCTCCCCCTTCTTCCGTGACCCGCTGGCGTTCTTACCCGCGGCGCGGCGCACATGACCGACTGGCAGAGCTTGTGTTCACCGTTGTCACACGTGCACACCGTACACTCGTCCCACCAGGGCGTGTAGCGCTCGTTGGTGCGTATCTGACGGCCGTTCAGGTCCGTGCAGAGCCGCGGCTCCGCTGTGGGACAGAGGTGTAATGTGAGTCTACCGTCATACCTTTCCATGCCCGAGTCCAATGCCTGCAATGAATCGGCCAGAGTGCCTTCACCACCAGTGCCAGATACAAGGAAAGGAGGTGCCTCATGGCATGAGAAGAGGCCAACACCCCGGCACAGGTCCTGCTGAGGTGCCCTGCCCTGATGACCTGCTGATTCCAGAGGCTGGGTACAATTATACCGGCGCACGAGGACGTGCCGATGCAGTGATAGCGTGATGCTGGCGATAGAGGGAGAAAAAGGGAAGCCAGGGAAGCAGAAAGGAATAGAAGAGAGAAACGAGGAGAGGAAATAGAAGATGGGAGAGACAGAGCGGAGAGAAAAAGAAAAGGGTCAGAGGGCAGAATATGGGAAAGGTGAAGTTGCAATAGCACTAAAGCAGTTACTGATATGTAGTAGCATTTACTCACTTTGCTGCATGTTATAAAGCTGGGCAATTTCCAGAGGAAAGGTAGATGAAAGGCATATAGAGGCATGTCTTTTTACATACGTAAATAAAAAATAGTATAACAGAACACAGACTCAGCAAGATTAGCACACCTTGAAAGCTGTCTAATACTGGGCTCACCAGCCAGTGCAACTAGGGCTTCGTTTCACAAAGCGAGTCCATACCTCATGGTGGTTTTTGGTCTTGCATTGCAAGTGCCCTCAAATGCCCTCACCTTGGCCTGGAAGTTGAAGCTTTGTCATGATACTGAGTGCAACCAAGGAGGTCTACCACAGCTCACTGTAGCACACATTTAACATCTTGAAATGGTGCCTGAAAGGAGCAAAGGAGCAATGAAACCAACAGGCAACAGTTCGAGCAGCAAAGTTTTCCCAACTGAGTCATGTAAAACAATGCATTAATGAAGGGGAGTTGAGTTGTTCGCTGCTGCAAATAGTTCAATGCTGACATCGCTAATCAGTATTGAGGCTTTACTGTAAACAGCATGCTGAGTAATTTTTGTTAAGGGTCCTGGATTGTTATTGAAGTTTCTTTTTCATCACCTACCTAATGATTTAAATGGCATGGACTTTAAACAGCATGCACTTTATGGGGCATGATTTATGTTACACCAATAATTTATGCTTTTGAGGTAGGTAACTGAGATGATTCTTCACATTTAGGAAGAGTAGGGGAATACAGGTAGCATCATGTAAGCTTTGGAGAAGCTTACCTACAGGGAGTTTGAACTTTGAAGTGTTGCAGCAAGAGATTCTACATCTGTCTCAGTTTGAATACCTAATCCTATCTTGTCATTTCAATATCCTATCCTAACCTGATGACTGATCAGTCCTCTGAGACTGACAGACACTGGTATTTGCAATTGGGACAGCCATCACAGCATGCATTTATCCGAGCATGCATGGTGTTTGGCTGTAGAGCATGACAAGGTCACATGGAGGACATTGAGGTTTTGATGAGCTAGAAGAGTGAAAAGATGAATGTCTACTAAGATTGATCAGCAAGATCATTTGAAATATAAATTGTCAGCCAATGATTGGTGTTTGCATGATGGAACAGCTGCAGAGTGCAGCAGTCCTAGCCCACCCAGACTGCAGGACAAGCATGACAGCAGGGTTCATGAGCTCACACAACAAATTTATCACAAAAGCAAATGAATAGAAATAAAAACAAGATGAACATGCAACTGGCGCAAAAGTGCCTATATACTTGAATCATGGCGTCTTTTGCTTTATCAGGTAACTACCCGTATTTACATATTTGTTTATTTGTTTGCTTCGATATTTTGACTATGTGTTGACCACCGCTCATATAGGTGTGAGTTCAATTACCCGCTCAGTACCTAATAAAGATGGATTAGCAGCCGGCAGCAGCAGCGCCAGGGGTTCCCTATCCTATGGTATATTTATTTATTTACTTATATCTTGGCCTGGAAGCTGACGCTCTGTCATGATGGTACTGAGCACATTGGCAGAGTGCATCGCAATGAAAATAAAAAGATCTTAGTGAGGTTGCCGCCATGCCGCCATACATTGCTGATTGCCATTTGTCGTCCGCCATCTGGCAGTCCACGACTGTGGGGCCGTGGGCATGATAGAATGGTGCTAACAGCATGACGACATTAGTATAACAAGACTTAGATATTTACAAATATTGCTTTTCCTATAAATACACTGATTATGCGCATTTTATTGGATAACTTCTAGTTCTACATAAAATGCGGTGGCGCGATTCATCAATAAACGTATTGAATTGTCTAAAATCTGAAATGCAGCACCAATAACTCGTGAACTAGTGTAAACGAATAAAATGTAAAATAAATACTTACCAATCTTTTATATTATTTCAGCCCAACAACCACGTATTTATCCAAATATAATAACAATTCCAATCTCAATCCAATCACCTGTTCATAAACCACATTCTGCAACTGCGTCAGATATGTATTAGAGGTCAATGCATTGACCAAAGAAAACGAACGAACGAATTATCAAAATAGTGAGCTTTGAGTGAGCTCCCTCAGGCAAGAAAATTATTTTTGGGGGGACACTGAGATTTTAAAAACATAATAACACACCAATATATTTTCATTTGCAGATGCCTAATCGAGGGCATCAGGAAATAAACCCATCAGGAAACTGCTAGGGGAAGCCGGGGGAAGCCCGGGCGCGGGGGAAGCCCGGCCACCCCGTTTCCGGCTAAATTATTCACAATAAAATGCTCAACTGTTTGTCCTTTCAGCGTGGCAGTTAAAGGGACCCTCCCACCTTAACATTAGATTTGAGTTGAGATAGCCAAAATGGGGTCCCTGGCTCACAATTACCGGTTTCGGCACTCACAACATCGAGAAATGCCTTAAATCGGAAATATTGAATTTCAAAATTGCAGCATTTTGATTCAGAGGGGCTAATGCATAGGTATACCCCTCTGAATGTGTGACGTCAGCACAGATATCTAACGATTTTGAAATGTTTGACTAAAACGTTTTGTAGCACGCGGTGGTATATGCTGCTTTGCGCGCAACAAATGCCGCACTTTCAAATAAAGTCGCTATAGGAACAGCGGAGATCCCAAAAAGTAAACAAAAGTAAAAGTCTAATATCTTGAAAACCGGTGAATATTTTTCGATGAAATTTGGTACATATTCGTTTTTGCTCTTTCTGAACCGAGCGACATCACTTTTATGCCAATTCATTTACTTTTTTGAAGGTGGGAGGGTCCCTTTAACCCGCGCGGGGCTGGGGGGGGGGTAAATTTTACCCCCCTTCGCGAATTTTTGCGATATCTCAAAAACGGCGGCGCGCAGCGCCGCCAAACTTTCAGTACCTTTTCTAACATCAATTTGACACCTTCCCTGAAAATTTGAGCGAAATCTGTCGGAATTTTTTTGAGAAATTGACGTTTTAGTGACGTCATGTTCGCCATTTTCGCCTCAAAAACGGCAAAAGTTCAAACGCCGCTAACATCTTCATTTTTAAAGGAATCAAGACGTAACAAAAAAGGTTATAGGGTAAGGTGCCTAATTAGCGACCGCCTTAATTTGAACCGTCATTGCTCACGCTCTGTGAGTGCCACTGTGTTACTGGCTTGATTTTCGGAGAGATCGTTCATTTTTTCTATTAAAATATAGTCATTTTCTGCCCCAATAT
This sequence comes from Amphibalanus amphitrite, assembly GCF_019059575.1. NCBI lineage: Eukaryota > Metazoa > Arthropoda > Thecostraca > Balanomorpha > Balanidae > Amphibalanus > Amphibalanus amphitrite. The sequence continues at coordinate 20,152 of NW_024883347.1, forward strand.
TCACTAACTTATTTGTAGTGAGCATTTTGGCAAACCATTGCAAAAAACGCTAATAGGGAACTCTTCCCGATTAGCGACAGGGGAGGGTCGCTAATAAGTCTATGGGTTTCCCCATATTAAAAATGGCAAAAAAAATGCGACGCCTGAAAAGATGAAATATGATCTCAAAAAGGTAACCTATACGCAAAGCACTCAATCACTCGAACAGGAACGTTTATCCAACACATTTACGTAAGTAAAAACTGATCACGTGATGCACCGAAGGCGAAAAGAAGGCGGAATCCCAAATTTTGCGGGCTATCTTGTATGATATTCGAGGTCCGCGCTGAATTCGGCACCCCTGCAGTCTGTGACGACATTTGGCATCACCTGCCACACATTGCAAGCTTCAGCAACACCTCATGGTCATTTCTCTCTTTTCCCCTTTCTTTCCCTTCTTGAGCTATTTGCGACCATGTCAGGCGCAAATAGGAAATATGAGTTGCGACACATTTTTAACCGCCATGCTGTGCACAGTTGGGCGATTCACTATGGAAAAACGGCAATCAATTAAAAAAGGAATGTCAATTCAGAATAAAAAAGGTGCATCATCCTAACGTGTATCGCTTTTCATCAGAGAGGGCCCAAACACACACGTTTTGGATAAGAAACTCGTCATTTTTATTTAAACTCACCTGAAACGTCCCACCAGAAACACCGACGACCGGAAAATAATTTAATTTGATAACCAAAGTATGGCTGACCTTTTGACGATGTTTTTACCCCGTTTTCTGCTGCCAGTTTTTCTGTAGGGAGGTAGGTCGCAAATCGGAAAGGGTCGCTAATTAGGCACCTTACCCTACGTAATTTTACTTTGTCTATCAAATGGCTATCTCGGTTTTTTAAAAATTTTGGATTTTGGCCTAAATTTTTTTCAAAAAACTGATTTTTTTGGGAAAATCATTATAAAAGCCAAAATTTTGAGTCTATCGAAAAAACCGGAATATATGTCAGAGAAGTGGTCTATGTGCACCTACATACCAAATTTTAGAAGAATCGGTTCAAAAATGTGGGAGTTATTCAAAATTTTATGACGTCACGACACACAAATTTTTTGAAAAATGACTTTTTTGGAAGTTCTAGACCTCGTACGGAAACAAAAATAGCACCATTCGATTCGCCGTGAAAAACTGCATCAGATAGACACCTTGTTAGGCCTTAACAACCAACTTCAAAATTTGACCTCACTTGACCTGACCTTGACCTGACCTCGACCTGAAATTCATCCAGAGGTGGTCCATATCACTTATTGAGTGTGCCTATTGAATTCTATGAGTAAAATGACCCATAAAACATGTGTCGCACATGCCCTTTTCTATATTTTGCTTTTTGGTGACCTGACCTGACCTGACCTGACCTTGACCTTGAACTCTGAATGATATTGTATGCAACTAATATTGTCTTGGTAGCCTAAGAACACGTTTTGGGCGATCAGTCTCAGTCCATGACTCCATTCTTCGGCAACTACGGTGCAAGGCCGATACTGTAGAAACTTGCAATTTGTACCCTTGACCTGACCTTGACCTTGACCTCAAACTTTAAATTAAGTACATGTTTTTAGTAGTTCGTGATGAGAGCTTTCGATTGGCGTTTGAATTTTCCAAATCGGACCATTAGTTCGGGAGATAACAGGGGGGGTAAAATTTACCCCCCCCCCAGCCCCGCGCGTTCGGCTGGAGACCCCAGCCCCGCGCGGGTTAAGGTAACGCCAGCAAAAAGTTAAGGCTAACAAAAATTGCATATTGTTAAAGTTATAGCGCAAAAATGATATTTTAAGGGTTTTTAGCTAAAAAGTGAGATATGTTGCACTGTTAATGATATACCATACAGTACTAATATTTATACGAATGTTATGTAAGGACCGTTTAAGTGTTTGTAGTGAGGGGTGACGAGGCAGGCTGGCTTAAGTATGACATTTTTTCGAATATCGCTGTTCTAAAATAAAAATTAGCACATTGGGGTAACCCCGGGCGAGTGGCCAAGCTTACCCCCAACCGAGAGCAATGCCACTAAACCACTGTTTTCCATGAGATAATAGGTACTGAGCAGGATTGGTTTACACCTAGATCAAAGATAAATTTCGAAAATAAACATGTTATCATAGACAAAGCCAGTCATGTCACTTAAGGTCAACTAGGGTCAAACTACGTTTTTGCAGATAACGCGACAGACAATGAAGCTAGAGCTTCAAAAATGGTGTCGTTGTGTTCTTCTTCATCAGCCGAGTCGAATGATATGCAATATGATGCATTAAGGTAAATAGAAAAAGAAATTTTAAGGAATTTTGAAATACACATTTTTTGTCAATTTTGCATCACGATTTTCATCGACCTGTACTGTATATGTGGTAGACGCTAGCTAAAATACCAGTAGGGACATAAACTCTAAGATGTCCAGAGCTAATCAGTACCTTAATATTTCACTTTCCGTTAATGTTTGGAAGACACATAATGGTTTCATCAACTCGTTGTAAAGCGCTGGGGAGGTGGCCGGCGTTACCCCTATGCCGGGCTTACCCCAGAAAAATCAATACTTTTTTAAAACTCGATTTTCTCAACCTTATACTTATTCCACGAAACCGAATTTTTGGGAAAACACGGCCAATGAACTTAGCTAGCTAACAGGATATCAACATTCCTGGAAACACTCCCTTATCCACCCTATCCACAAGTCCGGTGACCCTTCCGACCCATCCAATTTCCGACCAATCTCAATCATTCCAGTCATCTCAAAGGTGGTGGAAAAGGTGGTTCAGCACCAACTTTACCACTACCTATCCTCAAACCACCTCCTCTCTCCCAACCAGCACGGTTTCCGTCCACACCATTCGACGGAAACCGCGCTGGTGACAGTCACCGACGACATCCTTAGTGCCGCCGACAGCGGGGAGATCTCTCTTCTGTGCCTAATAGATTTAAGCAAGTGTTTCGATGTCATTGACCATGATATACTACTCAGCAAACTGCACTTGTACGGCATCGACACTGCATGGTTTGCGGCCTACCTGAGCGGTCACACTCAGAGCGTGACTCTGCGTGACTGCGCCGGCGCCCAGCGTGTCTCGCCCCCGCTCCCCAACTCTATGGGCGTGTTCCAGGGCTCTGCCCTGGGGCCATTGCTGTTTACGGTGTTCTCAAACGACCTGTCACTCCATGCAAACGATGCCAAGGTTCTGCAGTATGCTGACGACACCCAGGTGATGGTCTCAGGCAAAAAGAGCGAACTTTCGGCGCTCATCTCTCGAATGGAAAATTCTCTCGCATCTTTGGATAACTGGTTCTGCGCGAACGCCCTCAAGGTCAACGCGAACAAAACTCAACTCATTGCTCTTGGAAACCGTCAAAATTTGCGCAAACTACCAAATTTCACAGTCGCCTTCCGTGACACAAATCTCGTGCCTTGTAACGAGGTGAAAAATCTGGGTGTGACTTTCGACTCAAACATGTCCTGGGACTGTCACGTGGGTGCCGTCAGCCGCCGCTGCACTGGGACCCTCATCGGTCTCTCACAGGTACGACACGTCGTGCCCCGGGGCATATTCGTCTCTCTTGTGACAGCCCTGGTTCTCTCGCAGGTTCGCTATTGCATATCAGTTTATGGCAACGGCTCAAAAAAGAACACAGCTAGAATCCAAAAAATCCTTAACTTTGCAGCAAAAGTTATTTTCGGCCGGAGAAAATTTGACCATGCGAGTGACCTGCTGGAGAACCTGGGCTGGCTGGGGGCTCAGCAACTCGCTGAGTACAGTACGCTCTGCCTCACGCAGAAACTGCTCTCGAGTGGCGAGCCAGTCTCCCTCGCGGCCGTCCTCCGCTCGAACTCGGACGTACGTGAGCGCACGACCAGGCAGGACAGTCATCTCCATGTACCACGGTCAAGAACCGAGGCGGGGAAACGGCGTTTCTGTGCGAGAGCCCCGAGGCTTCACAACCAGCTGCCACCTGAGACCGTTTCCCTCAGAGGGAAACGCTTCCAACGAGCCCTGAAGCGACAGATGCGGAGCCGGACGCTGTCTTTAAACTGAAGTAAGGTCGTCTGACTCAGTGTGTGTGCGTGTGTGTGTGTGACTTGGTATGTTTCGGTTGGATGATTGTTTTGTACACACCTGGTATCTACCCTATTCTCTGACTCGGAGCTTGAAAAGCCACTGTTGCTGTGGAGTGCTCTTCAAAATAAATACAAATACAAATACAAACATTTTATACAGCACGTATGGTATGTAATAAAAATGAAAAAGAGCTTACTATGCCGGGCTTCCCCCGGCTTCCCCTATCAAATTATATTTCTGCTGCATTACTTAGGTTTATGCACAATATAGGTTTATGTGTGTCAGTATCTGTTTTTTTTATAGTCACCGTAGTCCGTACTGTTTTATCTTGAAGCCCCTGTTCGGAGCTGCGGAGTCACCAGCATCTGACAACATCCAGTACCTACCTACTGACTACTGTTCCCAACGGGGCATGCTCCAGTCCTCATATGGTTGCGTTGCGTTAGGTACCTACCGTTTGCAATGTTGCTGGCCTGCCGGTATTGCCCAGCCAGCAAATTTGGTCTGGGTCGTAGCTGGTTTTACTCTGGCTAGCTCCGGCATTTGCTCCGGCTAAAGTAGGTACGGGGAAGGTCTGGGCACATTGGAGCTGACACACGATCCCGGAGCTCACCCACACCACAGCCGGGCTTATGCCGCACCAGCCGTGCACGGCTGGTCCGTACGTCAACCGTACTTCAGCGGCAGCCACCGTAAGCCAGAGCAGCTACGAGGCGGCCGGACTTGGCCGTAGGGATCGCCGGACTTGAGGCTTGAGCCGTGGCAAGGAGCGGACTTGAGCTAAACTTGGCGGTCCGAAACCATACCAACCCGGGAACGCTACGGCAAAGACTGTCTAACCGGAATAGAGCCATATTGACCCAAACCCCGGCTCTGACGGCGTTCCGTTTACACCGGCCCAGGTCTGGTATGTCAGAGTTGTCGGGGCTAAACGTCCAAAACGGACTTGAGCCGAACCAAATCGCTGGCTGGGGAGACGGGCTCAGCCTCGGTGGTGCACCTTGGGCGCACCATGGTAGGTGGTCACTGGTCACAAAAAAAAACAGTGCTCCCCCGCCCCTCCCCCACACACACTTTTTTCTATTATCCTTCTGGCTCTGACATTGCCTCGCTCATAGGCGGCGGAACGGGGAGGGCACCGGGGCACCGTGCCCCCTTTGATTTTGGCATTTTAACATTAGCCCTATGGCCGCCCATATATGGGCGTTGCATGGAAAGAATGGGACTAAAAGTCGGCAATGCCCCCCCCCCCCCCCACCCTTCTAAGTGAAGGTGTTCTGCCGCCACTGGTCTCGCTAGACCAGCTGACTCCGTGTTGCCAAGTGGAAAAGGCGTCCGTTTTGTAACTCGGTGGCAGCGAGCTCTCCTGAGACCTGAGACCTGACGTTGCAAGTGCTGTCTAAAATTATCACCGGTGAACCGGGCGCGGACAAAGCTGGATGATGGGTCCATAGGGTCATTCGCAACAAGCACAGCTTGCCGTGGCACCCGGGCCCAAAGCCACCCATGTCCCATTTATCCATTCGAATAAGATTTCTGAACTAAGCAAGGTGTGAAGAAAATTGAAAGCTTTAGGTGCACCTCAAACCGGGGTCCTTTCGAATTCCTCCAGTCGAATATTGCGATAAACTATCAATAGGGACACATGACGTCAGAATCGTCCTACTTGGCTGTCTGGTCGTTGACATGGAAACGGGAAGTGCGTCATAAGTCACTTTGTGATAGGCTGGCTACCCGCCGCCTACTGGTGAACTGTTCATCAGGCCTGCTGACCGCCACCTAGTTGTGAACTGATAAGCTGTGGTACGGCCTCTGGCCGTAGGGTGTCGCCAGTGTTGTCTAACCCCGGCTGGAAAATACATTCAGTCGTGACCTGACCGTGGTCTGTCTCAACTTCCACTGACGTCACACTTTCAACGGAGGCTGCTGTTTTCTGCCGCTTTCCCGTGGTAACGGACGGACTGGCATTGGACTCGAAGCCATAGAAAGGGAGAGAGAGTGATTGAAATAAGTGTGTATCTTTTACCATGGCCCTAGCGCATGACTTGCGGGCCAAATGTCCGATGAAAATGCCCGACCATTCAGATTTTATGAGGTAGGTAGCTACCGCGATGGCCATGTTTTACATCCTATAACCTGCCGGTGCATGGATGTTTGAAATTGTCTTTTTCGCTTCGTAGACGGATGAAATGTGTCCCGCAATTCGCATCCTCATCTAGGAATCTTGGGCGCAAGGGTCAATCAACATCTTTTGCTTTTTTCCGACAGGTCAGGTCAGCGTACTATGACGTCATGTTTGGCTACATTCGGCCAAAAAAGACGCCTTGTGGCTTGTTGATACCTATTGTGGTTTAGTTTTTTGTTAGGCATAGGTAATGTATGGTTGTGCATTACATGTCAAAAAATGTGTATTTATTTTCAGCTAGGTAAAGAATCATTCGGGTTGCGTTTAAGTGAAAGCCATGTAAGGTCATGCAAGGATCACATTGTGTTTAGAGAGCATTTCACTTATTCAAGGCAGTTATAGCTCTTTCATTTCAGGCATCATGGATCTTGAGAAGGCAATGTGACATTTATTCCAGCAACATTTAATTCCAGATTCAAGTTTAGCGCTAAGAAGTACCCATATTTATCATGCAAGAACATATCCTACCATGATCCAAAGTAAGTTATCCTAAGACCATTCAGCATCCGAGGTCATCTTAGGTCAATCATGCCCATGCTCGTCTCCAGGATTATCATACATAAACCTCATTCCCCAAACAAAAAAGTAAATTATACCTCCACACTTCATGCGAAAGCAAGAAGACTCGTCCCGATATATTTGCTTCGGCAACCTATTTTTTCACTAATACTATATAAAACTTCTTTGGGGTCTTTGACCTGACCTGGGGTCATCAGCTGACCTGAGACCGTAAAGTTGGTTTACAATGACCTTTCTCTCTTGGAGCTCATTTTCCACAAAGCCAGGACGAAGTGAGAGTTTTAAGGGTGCTGACTGCTGAGGTACTCTCTCGCTTGCAAAAGCACTTTTGATGCTCAAAATCACAAAAATGTCTAGATGCTGCCATTTTAATTAATCATTCTAGAGACGCCTGTCTTTCAAAGAGGGGCACACTCGTAGACTCTGCCCCCTTCCCGTCCTTGAGGCTCAGTGACCTCAATGCAGAATGCCTGGCTAGTGGCTTCCCTAGCACAAACAAGGCGCATTCCTCTTACACCTTCGCGCAGCCGGCGTGACTTATGACGTCACGTGACATCCAGCGCACGTGCATTCTCAAGGTCACCAGCGGCAGCGCGTCGGACGAGATCTGGGTCAACCGTGCAGGGCATCTGGCGCCGGCGACAGCCGACAGTCATGGGACATGTGCCGTCTTGAGCTGCCCCTCTCATCCCCACCGCGGGCGAACAACGCCTGTCTGACAGCGCTGGGGTGGCGTGAGGTGAGTTTGGCTGCACTCAGTGACGTCACTAAGGCTGCAGACTGCAGTAGCAGCACTGCTGTGACGGCGCAAAATGGAGCGGAACGTCGGAGCCTAATCTGCTCTTTTTAGCAGAGTAAGCAGTTTGGTCGAAACATGGCGCGTCACCGGCGGCCCAGTTTTCACGGGCACGGCTTGAAAATGGAATGTTGTATTCCGTCGCATAATCGAATACATAATCCTTCGGGTTCTGGCCTTTGTCATCGTGATGACCCGTGACAAGTTTGCTGGATGGGTGAGATGGTTTCGGGGTCGGTAGCTACGAATTATCACATCTCATGTGCGCAAGACGAATTCTTGGTTTATGCTGTTGATGCTATTTGTCCGTGTCACATAACTTATTACGTCAGCTGTGTATATCTCAAGATGCACTCTTTTACCATCGTTCTCTAAGATTGATCACACTAGCCTAACAATATTTTGTGCTACTAAGTGTGAGTTCGTTAGTTTTAGTTTCATTTACTGAAACGCGCTCTGCATAGGTACTTTTCTGTGTGTGGACCTTGAAGGACGATGCTCACATATGCATAGCCACTAGCCAGGCCAAAAGTGAGTACCTATCTTCTATACGTAAGTTAAGGTCTCATCGTTTTTTATAAGGAAAAAATAAACCCTACATAAATTTGAGACCAGTCGGTCAAAAATGGTACCTAATATTTTTGCACTGTCGCAATCTCTTCCCTAAAGTTATAGGGCAATGGATCTCAAATACAAGGGCAGTTACATAAATAATTAGCCCAACGCGCTGAAATGGAAACTGAACATCCCCTACCTTGGAATAGTTATATCTCATCCCTCATGTACTTACATAAGCCTCACCAGTCTGTGATTATGGTTTAAAGTTGGTTTACCTGCTGGGGGGGGGGGTGTTTGAACACCCCCCCCCCCTTGTGGTTTTTCGCGAATATCTCAAAAACGGCGGCGCGGAGCGCCGCCGTTTTTGGTACACCTTATCATACATCAATTCTACACATGTTGTAAAAATTTCAGACCAAGGTCATTCAAGGTCAGGTCACCAGGTCACTTGAAGTGACCTCACCTCATAAAAAGTTTCAATGTCTGTCATAGCTACACCGAGTGACCGATCGCTTTGAAACTTTCAGCGATTGCTAAGAGCAATAGCATGTACAAAATTTATATCTCTGAATTTTGATATCGATGACCTAAGGTCAGGTCAATTTTGCGACCTCCCCATTACGAGTATAAGTCAATGGGAGAAAATTGAAATGGGCCTCTTTTGGACGAAAGACATTATAAACACTCCCAAACACCGAATTACAAGTGGTTTAGACACGCAGAACATTAAAATGGTGTCCGTGACCCTTGTTTATGCCCTGAGGTCATCTTAGGTCACGAATGGTATCTAACAGTTTTTCGCAAATAACTTTTGATAGAGGCACGCTAGAGCGATGAAAACGCCTTAGATGTGTTCAGCTCGACGATACGGATCGACTGATATGCAACATGACCCTTTCCGGTCAGGTCATGGACCTTGACCTGAGGTCAAATTTTCAAGTTGACCTTTCAAGGTCAAGTTATAGTTCATTCGATGCGTCTTGACGAGAGGAACACGATGCCGGTAAAAGTAAGCTCGTACAAGGCTGGGGTCAAAAGTTATTGCAGAAAACTATTTCCAAAAAAAATCGGCTATTTTTGCAGTTTTTGCCCCCTGCAGGCAAAACTGTTGACGTTAGGTCAGATCTGAGAGAATTACTCAGAAAGGGCGTTAATAGGGCTATCGAATGCGCTTTTCTGCGGCGCTGTAGCTTTGTTGGTTCCCGAGTTATGCGTTGGCTTCTTGGAATTTTTCGACATTCGACCTGGAAATCGGCGAAATTTTGCCTTCTATGACCTCTGGTGACCTGACCTTTGACCTGACCAAAAAATTGACCGAAGTGATTTCGTCATTATTTTTGACGCTCTTTCGAACGCCGCCTTCTGCGTATCGCTAAGTGGCCCAGGAGCCGAGTTACAAGGGGGGGGGGGTGTTCAAACACCCCCCCCAGCAGGGCGTGGAAATCCAGGACCCCCAGCCGGGCGCGGGTTAATTTAGTGCATTTTTCAGATCATTGAAGCTACCTTTTTCATAGACATTCCTCAGATTACAATGGCCGTAAGGCGGTCTGATGTAATGGATCTTATAGGTAAGCAGCCTCTGTTTTTCACTTGAATTATGCGAGAGTTTCAATACAGTGCTTGACGGGCGAGTTCGGCTTACCTTATAGAAAATAGTACCTACAACCTAGACATGCATCATTTCCGCGTGCCTTAATTAAATGCTCGGCGTACCTTTTCATTGTGTGCTCAAAGTGTTAAATCTTCAAGAGCTAAGGTTGACCCGCGCCCTCCCCTCGTACCGGTATGTGAGGAGGCCGAGGGCAGCGGTATGTGGGGAGGGAAGGGGTCTCGATCAGCTTCGCCATATGGTGGATGGAGTGGGGCGTATTTTGCCATACTCGACTACCTCGAAACTATAAAAGCTAGCAAGCTGTCAAAGATAATTGAAACGATTTCTTTCGGAATAAACCCGCAGCCCGCTGGGAGCATGGGGGGGGGGGCAGAATCTGCCATCCTCCCGTGTTTTGCAAATAGCTTTTACGCGCGTTACGCGACGTCAAACTTTCAGTAATTTATCATACATTAAATTGAAAGCAAGCCCTGAATATTTCAGGGAAATCCGTCGGAAGTATTTGAGAAAATGACGCTTTTGTGACGTCATGCCAGGCTGATTTTCCTTCAAAAACTGTAAAACTTCAAACGCCTGTATCATCTTCAGTTTTCAAAGAATCGAGACATAAGAAAAGGGATGTACGCGGTTCTACTTTGCCTTGCAAAACTATCTCGAGCTTTGAGAACTTTGGAACTACCGTTTCCAGAGTATTTTGACCCCAACACTCTTTTATTAAACATAATTTTGGGGGAAAATCACGATAAGAAATAATTGATCGATAAAACCGTGACAAATGCTTGAGAAGGTGTATGTCTGTGCACCTACATTCAGTGGTTCAAAAGTGTAGGAGGTATTCAAATATTAATACGTCACGACACGACCCATCAAATTTCTAGGATTTTTTTAATATTGACTTACGGGAACAAGATTAGCAACGTTCGATTCGTCGTGAAAAAATGCATCATAACCCGCGCCCCACTGGGGGGGGGGCTATTTATAGCCCCCCCTCCCGTTTTTCTGCAATAACTTCCAAACCGCTTGACGTATCGACGCCAAACTTTCAGTACCTTAGGCTGCATCAATTTGACACCTTGTGTCAAAATTTGAACTTCGTACCTACTATAGGTCGGCCGGAAATGACGTCAGAGTGACGTCATGTTCGGCCGATTTCGACGCAAAACATTGAACCACGGCAATCGCTCCCAAGAGCTCAGTTTTTAAGCTAGATCCAATTTCTTTGCATGAGAGGACTCAGAATAGACTGCGCTATCAAACTGCTATCTCGGATTTTCGAAATTTTGAAAACTTCGAAAATTTTACATAATAATATCCAAAATTTATTTTATTACATTTTTTCAAAAAGTTTTTGACTTTTCGAAAAAAACCGGAATATATGTGATAGAACGCATTATTATGACTAACTCTAGCAAGTTGTAGCTAAATATCTTCAAAAATGGCAAAGTTTTACGCATTATTGCAAAAAATTCTGTATTATTAATTTTTTAAATCAATTTTTCAGCACGTATTTGACATCGTACGCCAATATAAATAGCACCATCGTGTTCCTGAGCTCAAACTGCATCCAATAGACACCTTTTTTGTTAAAAAATTACAACTTCAAAATTTGACCTTTTTTGACCTGAAAGTGACCTCACATAAGCTAAATGCGACTCAAAATGACCTCGAATAACACAGACGACATCAAATTCGAAATCTCTGACCTAAATGGACCATAAAACATGTGTCACGTGACCGACGCATGATATAATATTTTCGTGACCTGTGATGACCTGACCTTGACCTGAAAATCAAAGTACAAGTTTGGTACCCTCAGGGTAACTAGAGCATCTGTTCCCGAGTGTGTGTTCCAAAAATGAGCCTGGTCTGACTTGTAAGACGGCGGCCAGAGCCCAAAACGTGATCAAGCCAAAATGCTAATAATTTTTACTTTGACCTGACCTGTGACGTCATCGGTGACCTTGAGGTCAATGAAATTAGGTTTCGCTCGACAGTTTTCCCGGGGCTATCAGACGCCGTTTGAATTTTGACGATCGGCCCAGTAGTTTCGGAGTTAGGAGGGGGGCTATGAATAGCCCCCCCCCCCCCCCAGTAGGGCGTGTTATACGCAGACCCCAGTGGGGCGCGGGATAAAGATGCCTTTTTGGGTCCTCATTATCAACTTCAAAATTGGACCTCACTTGACCTGACCTTGATCTGACCTTGACCTGAACTCCATATCACTAATTGGTGGTCTATGAATAAAACGACCCATTAAATATGTCGCATATCTAGGCTTTGATGACCTGACCTGACCTTGACTTTGACCTTTGCATGACATTGCATGCATTAGAGCACTTCATGGGCCGGATAAATCCGTTATCCACGGATAAATCCGCGGACCGGATAGGATTGGATTCTAAATTTGTTAAAAAAGAACGGATATGGGCGGGCCGGATTTGGGAATTGAAGGTTGAACCCGGATCAAAACGGATCAAAATTTTAACATTCAACATTGAAGTTAAAAATTGATACCTAGTTTACCAATGTGGTGATTTTCATGTGGTTTTAGCCCTCGCATGTGTGCGGCGTTTGCCAGCTTCTAATGTGTAGGGGGGGGGGGGGTCGGTTGGACCCCCCCCCTTGCCGTTTGGCCCCTGATCGAGCTAGAGCTTCGCGGAAAAAACGAGCGTGTTGCCCGTGACGAGAGGAAGCCGATGATACCCAATTTTAAGGTCCTAGGTCATTGGTTGACCTTCCAGGTCAGGTCAATGACCCAAAGTCGGGAAAATCGGGACCTGTTATAAAGTCGTAAAGTGTGGCTGCTAAGGGGTTTTTCGGGGTGCTGATCACGAATATCGTGTTAGTTTTGATCACAGATGATGTCTTGAAGCATTTAGACCAGGTCGGGTCAGGTCAGGTCAGGTCAACCAGTAGGCGTCGTGACGGGTATTCGTAGTACGTGTCAACCGCCTCTGACAGCTTCGTAACATGTTACGAAGTCACCAAAACTACTTCGTAAATGTTCAAATGGTTGCTAAATTCGAATTCAGCTCCGAAAACTAGCCTAGAAACATGTAAAACTCGAAAAAGTGACCCGAGGTCACCCGAGGTCACCAAAGGTCAATGACCTGACCTGACCTTCAGGTGACCTTGACACACACGGGAGTAACATCAAATCACATGTTTGAACGTTTGAAACCACGAAAAGCTTGCAAACACGCGGCTAGTGCGAGCCGACATACGCGAAATCGCGATTCCGGCCAAACATGGTCTCGGAAAAGAGGTCACAGGTCAAAGGTCATTTGGGTCAGGGTCATGAAATTTTCAGGGTAGGTGTAAAATTGATCAATGTGAGGGTACTGAAAGTTTCGTCGCGATCGGCCGCTTTTTACGCGAGTTATTCGCGAAAAACCATGGGGGGGGGGGGGTCCATCCGACCCCCCCCCTACACATGCGAGGGTTAGGTTTACAAGCATGGTTTTTGGAACCATGATGGTCTGTGAGATGTATGGCTGTCTGGTCCCTTAGATTGAATTTGTTAGTCCAGTTTTGGGTGAAACCAGTTATTGGTGAAACGGATTATTACGGATATTTTTTGGAAGTTTGGCTGCAATACGGGCCATGGGTGGGCCGGATTCTGATATTCAAAGAAAGGCGGATAATGGGCGGATCTGGATATGACTTGCCGGATATGGGCCGGGCCGGATCCTAAAAAGCCTATCCGTGAAGTGCTCTAGCATGCATCTTGTTTTGATAGCCTAAGAACGCGTTTTGGGTAATCAATCTCAATCCATTCTTCGCGAGCTGTGTTGATGCTCCAAAGCCTATAGTTTAGAAACTTGCAGCTCTTATCCCAGGCCTGACCTTGACCTGACCTGTGACCTGCTCAGGCAAAACCGTTTTCTACAAAAGTCTGTTTGTTGAGAACTTCCGATTGATGTTTTCCGCGTCTTTCTACGGCAATCTGTTCGAAGTTAGACTGGGGGGGGGGGGGGGGCAGAATCGATCCTCCAGCTTATGGCTGAACAGCCCAGTGGGATGCGGGTTAATCAACAACGCCAGCATAATTCTAGGGTTTCTTGTTAAGCTGATGACGACTTTGCGTAACCAGTCTGTGTAACTGCTCAGTGACCACCGCAACGCAATAGAAGAGCATTGTAGCGGCATCTTCTTCCACGAAATTCCAGTGAGTCAGAAATGAAAAGCAAAACTTGTCCTTCTGTAATACAGGGTCGCCAATTATGTAATGAACCACTTCGGAGACGAATCCACCGGTATTCACGCAGCGTGGGCGTTGTGTTGAATAAAAACCCGACCGTCCAGTGCAGGTGCGTGTGCCGCAGGCATCCACTCGAAGGGCGGGTGGCTGGGCCGTGTGCGGTACCGTCCTTGGCTGGAGAAAGGATGGTTACACTGGGCGTCACCAAGTAGTACCGCACTCATGACACAGACACTGACCCTTGCCCCGAAAAGTCTTCATACAGTAGTTCATCTCTTTGTTGGCTTCACCTCAAGTGACACGGATTGCTAAGAGAGTAGAGTGAAGGGCTCAGTCCATTCATCTGTTCCTTTCGAGTTGTTCTCTAGCTGACCCCAGGTCAATGGCGTTGATAACTGAAATATAAATATGTCATAAAAGACAATGAATGGAGCATGTCCCGGAAGTTTGTAACAAATTGGATCAAGGCTTGTCTGGGTGAGTAGTATATAAACACCTATAACTCTTTTCTAGCTTTTAGATCCCGACGATTAAAGAGAAAATGTTAAAAAGTTTGAAGAGATCCTTTGGAGTAAAATGATAACGCGTACCACATGTCTAATCTAATTATTTGTTCAATCATCTACAAGGCACATTCGTCTGGTCTGAAGGCTGCAGTTGAAACTAGAAAATCAATTACCTCGCCTTGTCGCAGATGAAGGCGTCTGCCGCAAATGGGCACACCTATGTATTTTGTCCACCCGCGCTACCAAGGCCCTATACTCGTATACCCGCGCTCCGGGTGCAGCGAAACGAAGTGGACGACAGCCCGAAGCGGGGCCTGGAGCCCATCTATGCGCCGCTGGTAGCTGATGTAACGGCTGAGAGCAGAAGCGAAAGTGGAATTGCAAGGTGATCTGCGGACTCCGGTGCACTATTCGCGGTATCTGCGGTGAACGGTGAGGTGTAGCCGGGGTCACTGACTGGGGTCCGCTGCGCGCACGGTGACGGGTTGTGTAGGAAACGGTTCTTTACTTACACTAGTCGTGTTTGCATAACATTTTTGATGAGGCTCTAGCTCATTTATTTTGCGATAATTTCGATCCAGTGATCTTGGTATATTAAGAGGGGGTCATTTTGTAAATTGTGAAGCAACATTGAGATCTTTTGCAACATAACGGGCGGAACTATAACCTTGCAACAATCCGCGGCTACTGATGGACGAGTTTATTGTTTCAGCATAATAGGTGAGGTTAAAGGGATAGGAAGAGAATGATAGAAAAGGCAAAGGCAAACATAGCAATAAAGAAGCAAAAATGAATGAGAGTGAGAAAGAGAGAGAGAGAGAGAGAGAGAGAGAGAGAGAGAGAGAGAGAGGGGGGGGGGGGGAGAGCACCAAATTTGTCGTTCTACTGAGTTTAGTCATCTTTATTTAAAATGATCGGTTTGTTATGAATGGCAGATCTTTCCATATCTTTCCAAGTGAATATAAGTGAACTGAGCCGCCCAAGAACACATATAACCCAGTCTCATACTTTATAACAATTGCGGAAAACAGCAGTATTGCCTGTATGAATAGCCGCTAATGTAGCTCGCGTGATGATGCCCACAATCGCAGCTCAGATATCACATTGTGCGTAAAAAAATGTGTATAATGCCGGCACGCTCAATTGGTGTCAGCTCTGTAAAAATGGTGTCAAGTGCGTCTGGTGCGAGAGCTCGAAAACTGACGGTTATCAGTGGCACTAATCGCGTATCTATGACGCAGGTATTACGTCAAACTGTGCGTGATTACCACTGCCGCTATCGTCACTGCAATAAGTTCACGGCAGTTCCTCGCTTATTGTTAAATGGATGGGATACTTACCGCCTATTTTAATTGTGGTCAGGGCTAGCCGCCATTGTCTAAAATAGCAAAGCCAAAAAATATCTACGCATCACATGCAACCTTGAAAAGGTAAATTTGCAGTCAAGCACTAAAAGTGTGATCAGTTTGTTTCTTGAAATATCACGTGGAAACATAAGGCGAGTCAAAATGACTAAATCTGGTGTAGATTATCTGTATGCTCACTCAGCAGTTAAAGACATAGATGTTCTAATATGACAGCTTTTACAAAGATGCTGAAAAAAATAAGCTGTGAATTCAAGCTACGCAGTTCTTCAGATATGGCAGGCGTTAGAGCATTAGGGTTTTCCCTAACCATTTATGTAATCCCGTATATTGAATGACCCACTTGTTGAAGCCGGTTGGCATCCCTCACGTGCTTTGGAAGACCATTACCAGCTGCTTGCGCTGTATTGTATAACATCTACAGAATCTGTTCGCTGCTAAGCACTGTGCAGCAAAAACTTTCAACACGTGCTTCGCCTGCCTTTGATACTGCTTTAGTCGGTCTCATTTGTTAAGATATATGACATCATAGTGATATCAAAACTAAGCTGAACCATGATAAACGAAATAATAGTTTCTCGGTAAGGCAAGGTGTGACACTTTCTCAATTAGACAACTAACTTCGGGGCACTCATTTTCATTTAATTACCGAATAAATGCACCTTCAAGTAATACCTTACTCGACATTACTCTTCTGTTCTCCCCCCCCCCTGCTCAGGCAGCCCCCCCCCCCCGTCACACCCATCCGCTCAGCGTAGCTCTCCCCCCTCCCCTCCCACGGGAGGTGGCCGGCTCAGCGCTTGACAACAGTGGGCTGGGACCGACCCTGACCCCGGGCTGACCTACATAGCGGTCACCCGGTGGCAGCGCCGTCCAGTCAGCTGGTAGTTTCCTGACCCCCCCCCCCCCCCCCCGCCCCCCCCCCCAGCCGGCCCGGTAGGATCTGCCCGGTCGAGGGAGGGGGGGGGGGGGTGAGACCGGTCAGGTCACCTTAGGCGTGGCCAGATGCCACCTCAAGGTCATCCAGGGAGGAACGCTCTCGGTTTCGACAGACGGTGCCGTAGTGATTGCAGAGTGAGCTCATACTCGTCCACTAAAATCATGCAAGTGGGTAGGTATAGGGAATCCAAGGAACCATTAAAAAGTAATGGCAGCAATGATGGCTCGAACCAACCAATCAACGCACTATTTACCCTAATAAGGAACGGACGGATGATTGTGATGTGTGTGGGGATCAGAAAAGTGCAATTATGTGGATAAACTTTCCACTAAAAAGAAACAGGTACTCGTCTGCAGGAACAAAGAGGCGCTGGTCTTGACAGAAGGTTCTGACCTCGCCGTATACGTTTTATATACCGTAGCGCCGCCGTATACGTTATGTAGTTACATACATCAGGCGTGTCTGAGCCCAACCAGCTAGTTTTAGCTCTGATTGAAATGTTTTTTTTTTCTTTCGAGTTCGCTGAATGGAATAGAAAACGATACATGAAAGTGAAGCTGACTTCCTTTGCGTGGACAATGGACATACTTTGACTGAACGTTCCCATTTTTATTCTCTTATATAAAACCTAAAGCCGACAGGCGATAAGGCCGCCGATATAATAAGCATCACGTCTAGGTTTATATCAGGAAGGGCTGAATCAGTGTCCACCTACACCTGTGTGTACCCACCATTTCCTCAGCGTAACCCCTAATTTGACGTCATTGGTGGCCCCGACGCCGGCTATCAACGCCACAGAGACGGGTTTCTTCAATGTCGCTCTGCTTTGCATACGAGTACTCGCATGAGTCGCCTTGAATCGGATAAGCTAGCATCAGTACGTGACTCACTAACTCAACGCTGAAAATTTTTCGCCTTTGGTGCACCCATGCTTTTTTAGGTCTAAAATTTTTGCCAAGTATTTTCCCATTAGTTCAAATGTAATCATGAAATGCAAACGTAGTCCAAAAGATAACACAGAACGAATGAAATCGAGGGACGCATTGGATGTTTGAACAATTTGGAAATTGAAAGAAAAGCAAGACTGATGAAAACAACATTAAATCTCGTTATTTGCAACAAAAAAAAAACGAACACAAATCATGGTCTTACGTCGAGTCAATATTATAAAAATATTACATCGCCTATGCATACATTTCTGTCTCCGGTACCCTCCTGCCGCCTTTTCCCCACTGCTCCCCGCACCGCATGCTGATGGGGTTTCTCCGTGCGCCGTCTCGTCTCGTCTTTCCACCATGCTGTCCCCTGCGACGCCGGCGACGGGATGCAGGCTGCAGAGTGGCGCATCGTTTCACCTGTGCCGCCGTGTGAGCTGCCGCTCGCAACAATACTGGGAAGGCGGGCGCCGAGTAGGGACAGCTCACGTGGCCCGCCATGGCTCGACACGTGAGTGGACGCCGCGTGCGCGCGAGCGTTCACTCTCTCTCCTTCTTACTATTCCTCCATCCTTTCGGCTCGATAGGGCCACGTTTAGCTTGGTGCTCGTAGACGCACCTGGTGGCATCCAGCTTGGCTCTAAGTAGATAAGTGGAGTATGAGTATTGTGAAACACACGACATCATGCATAGCAAAAGCAAACATAGTTGTATCTTTTTTCAAGTTATTTTTTGTCGTTTATCAAATTAGAAATTGTTTATGCTGTCAACAAATATGTAAAATGTGCCAACTCATATTAAATACACACTTACCAGCAAGGTAAGCTAGCTTATCGGTGTTTATGCTTTAAGTGCAACTAAAGCATAAACACCTGAAATGAAAATTTACACTGAAATGAAAATTTATTTTTATACAAAAATATCGACGCTTGTTCATTGCTTTAAAAAAGAAGAAACAATTCCTTTTACTTACAGACGCATTTGCCTCGGGTTTCACTGAGGTAACTCTAACGGCAGAGGAAAAAACAACATTGAAAGTGAAGAGCATCGAAGATCTTGACGCTTTGTTCAGCAGCTCAATAGCATATTCATTATTCAAAACAGAAGAAGTAAATATCTAGGTTGTGAAAAAGAATTTAGAACTTCAACAAAAAAAATTGCAAGAATAATGTCCCTTTTTAAAACCAAAGTCATCTTCGCAGTCAGAATCTCATTTGAGTTTGAGTAGCTTGAATCGAACAGCCGTAATTGGCAATGAATAGGTATTATGAACAAGTAGCCACCACCAACTCGATCGAAGAGTAAAGCTACCAGTGCTGCATGGACAAGATGTGTCAGTTACATCATGGTCTCTTGAAGGCCACACTCAGGAGTCAGGACAGCGCATAATTCAGACTAGAACTCCCCTCCCATTGAGCTCTGCTTTTCCTTTATCACGTGCCACCCTCATCATTCCTACTGCACCCTCAAGAAGTGAATCCCCCTTGCTCAACCTCATGTTTTAGTGACATCCATCCCCTGGTTTTTACCCCCGGCCTTGTCCTCCATTGACGCTGCACTGTTACTTAACAACGAGGGGTGTCGTCTGTGGGGTCGACCGCGTTGTTTGTGAGTCAGGGGGGCGTTAGTAGGTCACTGGCGGAGAGGCGCCCTGTCCTGCCCTCATTTCGAGACGGTCCTCTCGGTCCAATGAGAGTTGCAGTCCCAGGGGAGGACTCATGCAGTAAGACGAACGCTTATGTTGCGTCAGCGCTGATGGGAGTGCTGGAATGCATCGGCGCAGTGTCGAATGTAGGTCTCATAATTCGCCAATGCTATTTCATGGTTACTTGCTTTAGTTTAAACACACTCATTGTTACAGACAGAGGGAGCTAGATGTACTTGTGAGGTGTTTGTAGCCTATGGCGGTGGTTGGAACGTTTTTCGCCTGTCGTCTAGCCACCGAGCAGGCGCGCCGTCCAGGTACCCCTTTGTCACCTCAGCAATCTCTGCATCGGGGATGAGCAGACTAGCCTTGACCCGGGGACGCAGAAAACAAAGTTACGTCACACTCACCAGCCCTCCCCCCGCCCTCCCCCCACACACACAGGTAGGGAGGGTGAGTCAAAAGGGCCCCAGCGCGGCGGTTCGACAGGGGTGTCCCCCTGTCCTCATTTCTGTCGTCAGAATACTATCACCTCCATTCTCAGACGACAGCGTCGCAGGCCGCCGGGGCCGGGACCGGGGGGCCGGGGAGGCCTGCCGTGAGTCGGTCGACGATCGGCTGCGATGTCCCAGTTGTGAGCGAGCTGACTTTGACTCAGTGCCCGTGGCCGGCGCGTGGCCTTGACACGCTGACCGCTACAATGCGGTCACGGCGTGTGTATTGGTAAGCAGGGCCCCCATCCGGTTGACGTGGTCTCAACCCAGGCGCCTCTGGCTGATGAGCAGATCCATTAGCTCTGTTAGTTTTTGTGGCCGCCTGTGCAATAAGTGATGCCGGATTAATTCGACGGAGGATGACCGAATGATTGGCATCGGTCATGGCCATGTATTTCTTATAGTGCGGACGACCTGGAGGTGCATCAATCATAGAGCACAGACATGTTACAGTGGTCTGAGAGAGGCGGTAAGGGATGGATGAAAATTGTTTGGTTGAACGATGATTTATTTCTATTGACATGCGATACCTATAACCAACCCTTTACTACCTTCCCAAAGCTAACAACTCACGGCTAGATTCATCATAAGGTATTCCAAGTATACCAGAGAAAGCTGTACTTATTTCATTATGGAGCTAAACCATCGAAAGGTCTGAAAGCACGTTTAACCAGCCAATTTTCTACCATTACAGAGCCCCCCCCCCTCCCGTTTTTCGGCAATATCTTCTAAAACGTGAAGATATTTTTGACATGACGGATCAACACGATAATTACGGTACTCTCAGCAGCATCATTTTGACACCTTGTGTTTAAATTTCAACTTTCTAGCTACCAAAGTTTGGCCGAAAATGACGTCAGAATGACGTCATGTCGGCCGATTTTGATGCAAAATGTTGAATTACATACGGCTAACGCTCTCAAGAGCTCAATTTTAAAGCTAGATCCAATTTCTTTGCATAAGTGGACCACAAATTAACGTAGCTAGGGAACTGCTATCCCGATTGTCCAAATTGGATATTTTGAAGAAAAAAATATGTATTTGAATTTACAAAAATATATTTATCGATTTATTAAAAACATTTTTTTTTTCATTTACAAAAACCGAAATGAGTATATATGATCGAACACACGCTGATGAACTGTTCTAGCAAGTTTTAGCCCGATATCTTCAAAAATAGCCAAGTTATTTTCATAATTGTCAAACTTTTACAATCATATAGTCTTCAAAACCATTTTTAAGTACGTTTTTGACATCGTACAGCAATATCAATGGCACTGACGTGTTCTTGTGCTCAAACTTCTTTTGATAGGCACCTTTTTGTTAAAAAAAATCATTTTCAAACTTTGATCTTTTCTGACCTGAAAGTGACCTGACCTCCGGTAAATTCAGCCAAAAATGACCTCAAATGACACAGACGACATTGTTTTCGATAACTATGAGTAAAATGGCCCATAAAACATGCGTCACATGACCGATACATGATATACAATCCTCGTGACCTAGGATTACCTGGCCTTGACCTGAAAAATTCGAAGTAAAATTTCGGTACCCTCAGGGTATCTAAGGCATATACCAAGGAGTGCGTAAAGCAAATGTGAGCCTGATCGGACTTGTCAGCCGGCGGGCAGATCCTAAATTGTGAACAAGTAAAAATGCTGATAATTTTTACTTTGACCTGCCTTGTGATGTCATCGGTGACCTCAAGGCCAATGAAAATAGGTATCTCTCGACAGTTTTTTCTTGGGCTATCAGACGTCGTTTGAATTTTGACGATCGACCCAGTAGTTGCGGAGATAGGATGGGGGGATGGCTCTGGAGAGCCCCCCCCCCCTAGCCACTTGCATTATGGAAAATATCCCAGTCATGCGCCGGTTAAGGCGTGGCGATTTTTTAGGTCAATCTGTACCTGACTTTTGAAAGAAAAAGAAGTGTCTTTTTATTGTTCCAGTAGCTCTTCCGATCTTCAGGTGTCAAAGCCCTTCCACACTCTTTCTCATTTGTGGAAATAGCTCTGGCCTTTTGGGAGCACCCGGTTCCATTAACAGTTGAATTCATATTACATTACTATCCCAACATGAGCCATCGCTCGCAGCAGATCTTGACGATCAATTCACTTGACGGTTCGGTCCATGCCCTACATTGTTTCTCATGCATGACCAGGACAGTGGCTGGAGTCGATTGTCCAGCCTCATGCTGATCAGTGGAGAATCCCACTGTCGGAGATTGGGTCAAGGCCGTTCATCTCGGGATCGTCTGGCCGCTGCTGCCCGATCCTCCGTGTCAAGGACGTTCTCCGCAGGACGGGTGGGGGCTGGACGGGAGGGAGGGGTAGAGGGGGAGGAACACCACCCCGCGCCGGGCGGTGTGGCAATGCTGTCAGGCAGTGTCCAGTTGTCTCCGCGCGGCAGCACTTCTCGACTCAGGACAAGTGGATTTACTATTCAAAGAACGACGGATGAGGACTAATCGGTGTCCAAAGGTTGGGCATTTACCGGATTACAGCTGGGAAATAGCGAGTGTGGTGGGCTTGAAAATCGCATACCTACAGAATAGTTGAACGCACTGCAAGCCTGAGTCACATTTCTTATTTTAATCTACACGAACACCGGACTCATGATCCTGTGAATAGTGTGAAAGGTGAACTAGTGACTTTTGATCCTGAGCGTATCTGTTGCAAATAGTTTTTGTATATTGCTCTATCAAACAAGAATATTAACCTGCGCGAATTTGCATTATTATAAAAAAATACAATTATATATTTTTCAAAACCATTTTTCAGTACGTTTTTGACATCGTACAGCAATATAAATGGCACCATCGTGTTCATGAGCTCAAACTGCATCTGAATTTCCGTGACCTAGGATGACCTGGCCTTGACCTGAAAAAAATTTGAAGTAAAAGTTCGGTACCCTCAGGGTACCTAAAGCCCTTGTTACACTGCCGAATTTTGGTACACGAATGTGCACGAATATGCAAGTCATCCTATGTCGCGGACCGATTCGGGATCTTTCCTCCAATGTCTTGGCATTTCGCAGACCAGTCGGTGTCCACCGCGCGACTTTTACGGTTCGTCACGACCACCACGAATATTTCATGAAAAATGAAAATTTCGTGGCCGTTCGCCGAACTTATAATAAACGAACATGATCGCCAAACAGTTGCCGAGTCGCCGCCGACATGTCGCTGCGTGCGCCGACTTGTTGCCAAGGTATCGCCGACTATTCGCAACAGATTCGCCATTCATTCGCGATGTTCGCCGAATCATGGATCAGCTTTGACCCGCGCACGATTAGGGGGGCCCCCACCCGTTTTCTGCAAATCGGGCTCTGTCGGCGAACTGTTCGCCTCTGTCGTTGAACTGTTCGCCGATTTCCTACACGACGTGATTCGGCGACAGGGTCGTGACCAAAATTCGGCAGTGTAACACGGCCTTAAAGGCCGTGTTACACTGCCGAATTTTGGCAGTGTAATTATTTCCGTGACCTAGGATGACCTGGCCTTGACCTGAAAAAATTTGAAGTAAAAGTTCGGTACCCTCAGGGTACCTAAAGCCCTTACACTGCCGAATTTTGGTACACGAATGTGCACGAATATGCAAGTCATCCTATGTCGCGGACCGATTCGGGATCTTTCTTCCACGGTCTTGGCATTTCGCAGACCAGTCGGTGTCCACCGCGCGACTTTTACGATTCGTCACGACCGCCACGAATATTTCATGAAAAATGAAAATTTCGTGGCCGTTCGCCGAACTTATAATAAACGAACATGACCGCCAAACACTCGCCGAGTCGCCGCCGACATGTCGCTACGTGCGCCGACTTGTTGCCAAGGTATCACCGACTATTCGCAACAGATTCGCCATTCATTCGCGATGTGCTCCGAATCATGGATCAGCTTCGACCTGCGCAAGATAAGGGGGCCCCCACCCGTTGTCTGCAAATCGGGCTCTGTCGGCGAACTGTTCGCCTCTGTCGGTGAACTGTTCGCCGATTTCCTACACGACGTGATTCGGCGACAGGGTCGTGGCCAAAATTCGGCAGTGTAACACGGCCTTTAACCCAGCAGTTGCTGGGGTATTTCGCCACCCACCGTTTGCTGGGGGGGGGGGGGGCGTTAAACGCCCCCAGCCGATAACTCGAGAACCAATAGGCGCAGCGAAACGCACGAGGCGGCAAACGAAAGAGCGCGACGAGACGCTTCAGATGAGTACTTTGAAATTGAATTTTGAGGTCACAGGTCGGGTCAAGGTCAGGTCAAACACCTGAAATCGGGCTTTCAGTAGCATGGACTTCAGGACTTCGCAATGGGCGCCTCTCGTCATAAACTCTGTCAAAACGGTGCACAATCCATCATATAAGGCCTACAAGAGTGTCAGCTCCATGTAGGGGTCAGTCAAGCATAGGTCAGGGTCAAGGTCAGGTCAACCGGGTAGGCACGTATCCCCGAAAATCAAAACTGATATTCGCAGCCAGTGACACATGTTTTATGGGTAATTTGGGGCGTAGAACACGATGGTGTTATTCATTTTATCATATGTGTACGTGTTTGGCTCAAAAAGTTCAATTTAAGAAATTCATGTATCATGGCCGTGAAGTAGTCACGAGAAATTGTCAAGATTCAGTTCAAGATTATGGAAAATGCGGAACGATAATCAATAATCGAAGATAGCCATTTGATTGATCATGGTATTGGCAGTCTAATGGCGTTTACGGCATGTCTGTATGTCTATTCTGTGATTTTATATGATTTTTTGAACATATGCCGTTTTTGGTCGAAAACTCAGAAATCATGACGTCACTAAAACCTCGATATCTCAAAAATTTTCCGACCGATTTTTTTCAAACTTTGTCACAATAAACTTCAATCAATTCCCTACAGGTACCCAAAATTTGGCGCGCCTGCGGCGCGCCGTTTTTATGCTATGGCCCGGTGAAAAAGTGGGGGCGTTTAACGCCCCCCCCCCCCCAGCAACTCGCGGGTTAAGGCCGTGTTAATTCACTGCCAACGGCTTTAGGTACCCTGAGGGTACCGAACTTTTACTTCAAATTTTTCACTTCAGGCATATATCAAGGAGTGCGTAAACCAAAATTGAGCCTGATCGGACTTGTCAGCCGGCGGTTAGAGCCTAAATTGTGAACAAGCAAAAATACTGACAAATTTTACTTTGACATGACCTGTGACGTCATCGGTGACCTCGAGAACAATGAAAATAGGTTTCGCTCGACAGTTTTTCCAGGGCTATCAGACACTGTTTGAATTTTGACGATCAACCCAGTAGTTTTAGAGATAGGATGGGACTCTGGAGAGCCCCCCCCCCCGTCAGTCACTCGCGTTATAGAAAATACCCCAGTCATGGGCGGGTTAAATTTGGTGTTTCTAATTGCCATACGAGTCGATTGCCAGGGGGCTCGTATCCCCCCCCCCCACCGGCCATTTTGCTGATGAATTAGGGCCTTGCTGGCGAGGGCTCATCACCATGACTAAACAAAAATAATATGATGGCATTGTTTATCACAGCAGATCAACATGCAGCCGGCGTCTGTTGGCACTGCCGCGGCACATCCAATGTCAGATGCACTGTGTTTCTGAGAGCGTCAATGGTGATCTCATCACTTCCAGCAATCAACCGCGAGGATTACAGACAGTACCGAGCTCGTTGCAACTGCACGGTTGTGGGTGTGGTTCGGATTGATGCGATAACATTGGGAATTCGGGGATTGGGGATCCCCGATTCGGCTTTGCTTCCTTGAACACATGCCAGCGGTTAGACTATCGTACCTCATACCTGATTCGGTAGAGCTAGTCCCTGTGTAAAAAGTGGTGGGAACTGGGAAGTATTTTTTTCCTATCTTCTTAACTAATGTATCATCAACGCTTATTCTGTCCAATAAAATGGCGAGTTGAACACCCTAAGAAGTGTCAATGACCACTGGTTGGCCATTGCCGCAGTCATCTCAGTAACAGCGCTTTCAAGGCCAGCTGGCGATTTATGTATTCCGTTAATCACCAATGGTATTGATGAAGTCGTTGCCATCCCGTGCAGGTACGCTAACAACTTCCGGATATCTGATTACAAAGCTGTTATGGTCAACGGACGCACGGCTTTTTGAGTAACTAGTGAATTGCTGGGTCGGGCTTGACAGATTTAATGGATTCTGGGAGAATAGTTTCACGACAAAAAAACATTATAAAGTCTAGTAGATTAGAAAAGGACTGTTGCAGGTGGCTGACGATGCTCCCGCCGAAATTCAGACCCAACAACTATAGGATGCTGGGGCAAAGCAGAAGGCAGGGTCATTCATTTGCAGCATTATAATACCATGGATGAATAATACCAATTAAACTTGGTAATATTTCCGTAGCCCTGTCAATTCTACAGCTTTTATGTTTTAATCATTTTTCTGTATCTTTAAAGCTAAAGGCCTGATAGCTCTTCCCGCGAAACCTTTTTTGGATCGAAAACGGCAGAACATGACATCACTCTGACATCATTTCGGCCAACCTATCATAGCTGTTGGGAAATTTTGGTCACAAAGTGTAAAATTGGCGCCCGGGAGGGAACTTGAAGTTTGGTGAGGTTCTGGAGATATATCGAAAAGTCTGGAGGGGGGAGCAAATAATAGCCCCCTACTAGGGTGCGGGCTAAATTTAAAATTGCTTATGAAATGAAGGAAAAGTGGCTGTTTGAAGTTTGGCCTAAAGGCTGAAACAGACTCTTTCCGCGTTCAGGAAATCGCATGCGAGAGCCTATTCAAATACATTGTAATTCTTCTCGCATCAATCGCTTGCGGGAGGTGCGTGCGATTGATGCGAGCGTGCTTCCATGTATTTGAATAGGCTCTCGCATGCGATTTCCTGACTGCGGGAAGAGTCTGTTTCAGGCTTAAGTTTGGCCCGAAAATCGCGTGTAGTGATGTCATAAAACTGTCATTTTTTCCGAAATTGCCAACGAATTTCGCCAAAGTTTTGACGGCATGTGTCAAATTGCAATTTGCACCATGGTGCAAAAGCAGCTACTGAAGGTTTCATGTTAATAGCTTGCGCGGTTCATGAGCTTTCGCAAAAGTCCGGAAGGGGGATAATATTTACCCCCACCTCCCGGCGCCGCACGGGTTAACCGTAGTGCCGGTTGTTTTACTCATTGTCTCCTAATGCCTCAAATGCCTACCCCGTCAAGCCTCATATTAGTTTTGAGTTCAAGTGATAATGATAATAGGTTTCCTTGCCTGCAAAGGTAAACATTACTATGCAACAACATTTTATTTACGCGTTCTTATGCTTTTCTGATGAACAATAAGCGATTGAATCTCCAGTATGAAAGGCCTGAAGCGACGATGCCTTGCAGCTTGGTGGTTATGGATTTATCTGGAGTCATCATGCTTACCACTCGCAATTGACCATCAGATGCTAAGCGCATGAACCGTTCCAGTCTCAATGCCAAAGAAAATCCGCCGCACATGGTTATAAAAAACGTCCTAATCGCTTTGTATCTGTGTGGTGATAATGCATATAGGTCAATCATGTTAATGGATTTTACAGCACAATGATCAAAGTCGTTGCCATGAACAGTGAACACCTTGGCGAGAATGAAAGTACTGAACAAACGGATAACTGTGCACATCCTTCCACCATATAATTCACACACGAAAAAAATGGGGAATATTTGTTTCTGGTCCCTAAAAAGCTGTTTCTGGCACCTAATTGCTGATCAGCCCCAAAATGCTTATTCGACCCTAATATCTGAATCTGGCACCTAATTGCTTCCACACAGCCTAAAGTTGCCAGATCGTCTAGTTGAACTCCGTATTTGCTGTTTGCTGATTCAGCACCAAAACCAAAACATCCAGCACCTATTTTATTCCACGTTTGCCTACCTAATTCGCGTAATCTTCCTGATTTTATGTATCCTAACAAACATGAACGTTGCATTCGGTGATGTCAAGTGCCATTTTCGCCAGTGGAGATAATGATTAATGCCATTTCTAGCCAAAAGAGAATCACTAGCCAGCTATGGTGCAGCATAGCAATACGCTCCTATACCAGCCCGCTATGTAGAGATTATTGCACCCTCAGCCATTTTAACGTGAAAAGTTTGGATCCGTCACTTCCAGCCAGGCTCTCAGGTCATAAACTGGAGTAAAGCAAAATGTAAACTCTGAACAGACATGCCACGCAACCGGCTCTCTTTTCAATATTATTAGCTTTCTGCAATCATCGTCTGACTCCATCTCGATCAAACGCAGCATCCGGTTTCTACAGGGGCGTTTGACTGACCGGCCACACAATAACCAAAAACAAAATCAAAGCTTCATGCACACATATGACATAAGTAAGAAACGGATGAAAAAGGCACAACCACGGCACAACTCTGCGCGGCAAACAACGGACAATGTCCCACGCAAGATCCCGCGTTTCTTCAGCGGCCTTGAACGGGATGAAAACATTACATTTCTTTTTTGGAGCTATTTGATGACGTCAAAAAATACAATACCCGTTTTAATGGTCAAAATCGAGACAATTACTCACAAAAATGTTTCCCTTTAAGCATTAAAAATAAATGCTTTTAAATATTTAAATGACATTGTTTTTTTTCAAACAAATCAATATTATTTGCTTACTTAAACGTCATATACAATGCTGAGATCACTACGGGGCTGTCTTAGAGTGTAGCAGCACTGGCAACCTTTAGGCTAGACTCCAGGGGTCATTATACCAGAACAACATGATTCTACCAGCCAGTAGTTCATTTTTCTACTAGATTGGTGCTACGCTCAGCATTTAGGTGCCAGATTCAGAAAAAAGAGTAAGGCGTACCGATGAATAGGTGCCAGAAACAGCTAATTAAGGTCATTTTCCATGATTAGTGCTGGTATCCACCAAATAGGTGCTGAGGACCAATTTTGGGGCGAGTCAGCTTTTAGGTGCCAGAAATAGCTTTTCTGGGACGCAATTAAATGGCGTCCGAAAAAAATACAAGATAAGCCCCAGCTCCCATCACGGCGCACATGGTGCGCCTGGCTGCGCAGTCGCGCGCCTCTGGATCCCTCCCGCCTTTTCTGCGTGTGTGTCCTTCAGTGTCCATGGCTGGCCGGTCGCGCCCGTCCGGCCGTTCCGCCGCCGAGCCGGCACCTGCACCAGGCGGCCAGACGCTGACCGCGAACCCGACCTGACCTCTCGAGGCCAGCGGCCGGTTTTCGGGGGTCCAGCCGGCGGTATTATGCCGCCGAAGCCATGAGCGGCGCCCACCGGACAGCGGTCTGCACGAGTCGCGTCCGCCACACGACAGAGCCCGTTCGCGGAAAAGGCTCCGTAGGCGGCAGTGACGCCTGTTGAGACCCTGCCCAGCCGGCGTTGTGGAGGCCTCTGAGATACTCGAGTCACGCGACAGGATGCGTGCTTTTCGGAAATGGTGATCAATTTTAATGGCTGTTCTCGGGAGCTTTTATGTTGGCAGAAGAGTCACACGTGGAGGGTTTTTGCGCTCATGGAACGTTTCTTGGACGTTCTTCAGGACAGAAATGTTGGTGTGATCTGAGCGTATTTTATCATATTAATTTTTCACTGACATGTTCATGACATTGGTCATATCCGATGAATTGACCAAACAGCCAGCGTCCTTTGGACATGACTCAGTAAAGTGTAAGGAGTGAGTGAATGCCTGTGAAGTTGGTCAACGTCCTCTGCCATTTGATGGACGGCACAACCGTAAAATAAAAACAGGGATGAAAGCAGATGGGTTTGGTGGCTGGGTGGATGCTTATAGACATTCTCATTCACCCAGATGGAGTCTGATTTCTCAATAAGAAGAGGATATTGAATTAAATGCATTATACAGTTTGTCCTTAAGTCCATCTAAAATGGGTGAAGAAGTGAGTATTTCTATTCCATCGTGAGGCATAAGTAAATTGATTTGTTTTGTGATGCAGCCTGCGTGATCCCTCTGGAAAACTATCCTGACCGAGCCGTGAAGGATGCAAGGAACCTTGTATGTGACCACTACCTTTGCTAATTCGTAGCTCAAAAGCCGTTTATTTTCTCATAATGACAGGTCTTTGAGATCTAAGGAGAGGACTCGCATGACAGTAATTCGTTGGTTGTTTGTACTTTTAGGTACGATTATGTAACGCACCTGAGCAGCCTGGCCGGTAACAACACTTCCTCATCTGATGGCCTTGCAGTGCAATAGGGATCAACGCTGGTCGTATTTTATAAAGGAATATGTTGATTTAATGACAAATATGAACCTAGCCAGCTGGGCTCATTCCGTAACTGATGATTTTCAGTTGCAAGCATGATAAAAATAACGGTTATTTAACACCTATTACCGGTTTCATTGTCAACCTCGAGCCTCAACATCTGGGGTCATTGCATATCTGACGATGTTTTCAGTAATGAGCTTGAGTACATAAAATAATTATTTTTGCAACAGTAACTGGTTGATATGACGGGAAGAAAGACGTCTTACCTGCAATAGGATTAGGTGATATGCCTGTCATATCATGAACGTCATACTGGAGATCCTTGCACAACAAAATCGATGGGTGAAACTAGTCAATTAAACTACAGAGAAAGGAATTACCAATAATGCATATGATTACCAACGTTTGTATTGATAATCATATGTAATTGGTACTTGATTTTCAATATGTATATGATTCGAAGAATAGGTTTCTAGCTGTTATTAGGATCAAACGTACGCGTGTCCTCAAGACCGCTGCTGTAGAAGCCCCCTGAGCAGCCCCCTGATCTGCCTACCGAGGGCGGCGGCAGCCCTGCAAGGGGGGGGGGGGGGCGGCAGCGGCCTCCCACACCGCATGGGGCGGACATCCGCTGACTGGACAGTGTGACGTCAGCACTGACCTTGACAGTGACACTGGGCGGTGACATGTCGATCTAGGAGGGGCCGGTGTGGGGCGGGCGCCCGGCTGCCTGTCCCGGACGCGGACAGACACCCGCCGCGCCCGGCTCCGGGATATTGGGGCTGACGGAACCTGGGCCCAATCTTACCAATGCAATGCCGTGAATAGGATTTGGGAGCAATGGCCAGAGTTACCGGCAATAATATGACATGTTTTCTTTTTATTTACGCCCAGCTATAATCTCGTTGACATGTTTAATGGCGTAAATGATTATGAATGTTGCATGACTGAATGAATCAATGAGTGAATGAATGTTGAATGATTAGGGATGGAACCAAATGCCGTGAATGCGCATTCACGGCATTTGGTAAGATTGGGCGCTGGACAGTTAAACGGGGGTGCTAACATTCTTCTTTTGGTGCAACAGCTTAGCTAGCCAGTCTGCTATAGTATCATCGAGATCAGGTCACTGCCAATGTCAGGCCAAACAAGGTCAGATATCTGCATTTCAGTACAAATTGATATCAATTCGATGCGGATCTTTACAGAGAATTATGGTTGTCTTCGTTATACCGATAGGCTTTCGTGATGCAACGCCTGTAAGGTTTCATATTTTGTCGGCATCGAGTTGCGGTAGTATCGTCAGTATTTTATATAGAGTAGGCGGTTAGACATGACAAGCCTAGTTCAGTTGACCAGACGCCACTTTTATCAAAAGAATAATCACTGGCTAATGGATACTGCTATTTTTGTTCCGTAAGTAGTTTTCAGGTTTTATCAGCCGAGGAAAATAAATACCATTAACATGAAAGAAAATTACTTAGGCTGGTTGACACTCACCCCCTCCCCTCCCAAGCGTTTTTTTTTATTTCTTTTTTTGTGCAGCTGACTAAACTAACTATTGCCCAACTTTAGGCTAAAGGCTAAAGATAACCGCAACCGGAAATTTTCTGTCGTGAAAACTGAAATCAGGTAGGGATATTTACCAAACATATATCTAGTTTGAAAAAGTAGGAATGTCGTCTTATTTTCAATATCCTTTTCTTATATGTTTCAACATTAAACGAATCAAAATAATAAAATTTAGCAGTTTAATTTTAGATAGCAGCAGCTACGAAACACAAATCTCGCATATTTAGCAATTACCTTTTCCAGTTATAATTCCCAGCATTCTCTTTTAATCAAAATCGGTACAATTGATGGTAAAAAAATGTTTCGAAAGTTACAGTCAACCACGTGGCTCCGTAGACATGTGCTTTTAAGTCATGTGCTGTTTGGTCACGTGCTTCTTTCATGTCTCGCCACGTGTTCGCACACTAATCTACCTGACCCCCCCCCTCCCCCCTCCTACCGTGTCGCCTCATCCAGGCTGGGTGGAGTACGCACGTTTCCGCATTTTTTTCTGGCTGTACCGTTCGACCACGTGCCCACAGCCCACTACACCAAGGTCGTACTATGATCCGGTATGTCCACTATCTGTGGCGATCGTCTGGGCCCCAGGGAGGCACAGTGACCTTGTCCGAGGTCGCTGACTTCTTCGGAGGGCCTCCTCGAGGGATAGCGCCGAAAATTTAGTGACGCATATTAAATGTTTTATTCATAGGTGTGTGTATAGCTACGCTACGCCGTAAATAGGATTCGTAGATTTTTGGCCCGTGCGACCTCATCAGCCAGTTTTATCTGGTTTGCCGTTTGCGTGACATTTATAAGTGACATTTTGAGACAAAGTCAATACATCTTTGCTCGTAATCTCATTTGGATAAGCCAATATTTTTGACATCGGTTTCCATACTATGATAAGCGCTTGTGATCAGCCGGACCCGGTCGTAGCACGCCGTGGCAGGGAGCCGGACTTGAGCCGAACTTGGTGGCCCGAAACCATACCAAATCCGGAGCGCTACGACAAACACTGGCTAGCCGGAATAGAACCATATCGACCCAAACCCCTGGCTCTGTTCCGACGGTGCTCAATTTACACCGGCCCGAATTTCGCTTGTCGGAGTTGCGGGGGCAAAACGGACTTGAGCCAAACTGCAAATTGCTGGCTGGGTTAAAAGCTTTGATGGAAGAATAATATACATAGCGGCCTTATCGCACAGAGTTACTGCTCGTAATGCATAATGTAGAAATTTGGCGTTGTAATATTCACTTAGCTTGAAGAGCAATTTGCGGTAGGTACGCTGTTGAACCCGAATTAAAAGCAAAAGAAGTTAAAAGAAAGGACACGTTTTTTATAACACTAGGACCAATTGGTTTTTGCACAAACACAATTATTCGCACAAAAAGGGATAGTTAGCCATAGTCGGTACTCGGTTCAGATGACTTCAATTGATCTCTGCCCTGACCGTTAATGAACAATAGCACCCTTTCACACTACTCGTGAGACGCTGGATCTTGGCATGCCTATTGCCTATACCCATGAAAAACATGGTTTATCAGGCATGTGCAAAGTATGAACTATGAAACTTATTCACAGCATCGTAAAAAAAAACACATTAGGCTGTATGTACTTACGTTGGTGCGTTGAAAACAGGTAACTCTGTGTTAACATCACCAAGTGAATGAAGTCACATCTCAGAAGCTTGAAGTCATGCACACTTGAAACACTCGAAATTTCCGGCCAATGTTGTTGACTGACCAGTAGCTTTACTGCAGATTAGTTTTCTACCGCGAACGACGCAGCGCACTTACAGCTTGAAAAACATCACGGGATGACACCCTCACATGCGCGAAAACGTGATCAAGCTGTCAGTTGTTTCTGACGTCGTCAAAATGGAAAACTCCATGCGGGGTAGCCCTATATTCACATAAGGTGAGGTACTGAAAACGTTCCAACCATCCAGTAACCACCCTACCGTTATCCGATGTTGCAGTCACACCCAATTACTTCCCGGACAAGATGCCCGCGGGTAGATACCATGTATGACTTCCACTGGCGCCGCCGGGCCGTCCAGCTGAACGTCCATGAACTTGATGTAAGTACGGTTGAGGGGAGGGCCTGCCGTTTTGGGGTGACTACAGCCTCGGTATGCTGAGATCTTCCCGACGACTTACGGTCCGGATAATCGTGTTTTGTTCCCCTGCTTCCTGGCATGTTTTCTGTGACCAGCGTGGGCCCCAGTCGATGGGTCAGTCAGTCGTCAGTCCTCGGACACTTACAATGGAAATAGGAAGTGGACGGAGCCGATGAGTGGCATGCCGCGGGGTCTGTTTTATGGTGCAGCTGGCGATCTCACTGATGGGAAGTGTGCCCGCCACCCGAAGCACCCACTTGCTGTTGCTCGGGGGCAGGTGAGACGTACCCTCCTGCATCCCTCTCTTCCTTCTCGCTGTACCCTGTCCCCTTCTCGCTGGCCCTGTGAGCGTACCTATCGCCCATGACCGTGAACTTGCAACGTCTGCCCGTTGCACACCGTCTGACGTAACCGATAGTATCGTCGGCATCGACCTTGGTTGGCTCCCTGAGAGCCCCGCCGGCGGCACAGCTCTGCCGTCCGGGGCGGCAGCTTCGTCGACCGGGGCGTCAGCTTCCGCAATCCTGCCGCCGCCCGGGCCATGTCGTCAAGGGTCCGTCGGGAGGCGGCAGCGGGCGGGGTGCCGCCGGCCGAAAGGGGTACCGACGGGTTCGGCGCGGCGTGGAGACGGGGGGGGACGACTGCTTCCGGGAGGGCAACTAATGAGTGTTTTCTGCAGGAGGCGTGCTCGGCAGAGGCTCGCCGGAAGCGGCAGCTCAGTCGGCTCGCGGTGATTCGGCGGCTGACCACCGGGCACTAAAGTGACGTGTGCTGTGCTGTGAGGCTTAGTGCACGTGTACCAGGAATGGGCTGTTCGCAGACTGCAGAACCCGGTGCCCATGGCATTAGCGGCATGCAGGCGGATACATCTTGTCCATTTGTAAATCGGCTTCCTCTGATTTACAGAACTGCTGGAAGGTGGGATGAGTGTTTGTTCCATGATAGGTATTAAGTCGAAGTTTAACAAGCTCGATGCTTTTGAACTCAGTCTCGTATACAGAAAATGATGACGGGAAGTGGAATGTTATGTCATGGAATAAAAGAAACGCTTGAAACCATTTGCGATATCTTGTAGAGAAATCGCTAGTCAAGCCTAAGGGCAGATAACTCTCTACATGGATGGTTCAACGCAAGTTATTTTATCAAAACTGATGTCTACGTAAGCTTAATTATTCATCACAACAAAATGCAGACACACTTTGAGAACTTTGTCGGCACTGTCATATAATCGAAATGGCGTCTATCATCAATGGAAGTTCTTTTTATATATTCAATTTGTCTGGCTCTTCATTACTTCTGTCACTCGTTAATTTTTTCTTGTAGCTGGTCATACCATCCTAATAGTAGCAATCAGTGGTAACACGAGAAGTGTCAGTGTCGGTGTCAGTATCGTATCTCAGTGTAAGAATGTCGATTTCCAAACATTGTACCACGTTTCCGTACTGTAGTCTAGCCGTACAACAGTCAACACTCAGTGACCTTTAAGCTCAAAGTGTGTCGCCCTGTGAGAGCTCTCAAACGCGCTTTACTTTATGGAAAAGTATTCACTGCTTTTCAATATGCTGCTTAAGTGCGCAGAACGTTCCGTTGCATCAGACTCGTGCGCAGTGCGTCCCACGGCGAGCTCGCGGAGCTGCGAGAGCTGAGGTAGGACATGGGTGACCGGTTAACCCGCGCCCCGTAGGGCTACCGGCGGACCCTACCACCCGTAGGGGGGGGGGCCGTTTCGGCCCCCCCCCTAAGATCTCGGAAAGTTACCGGCCGATTTTCAAAATTCAAACGGCGTTTGATAGCCCTACCCGGGAACTACCTTGTGACCAAATTTCATTGACCTAGGTCAAACCGATGACGTCACAGGTCAGGTCAAAGGTCAGGTTTTCACCGTTCACAGGCAATTCAAGAAATGTGCTGTGAAATCGAGTAAATTGGTAATTTATTGAAAACCATCGATGGTATATTGTTCGTCAAACACATACTTTGCTATCTGAGGTCACTGATACCAGGTCAGGTCACAGCGAGGTCAGGTCACCGGGGGTCACAATATGAATGTGTCGTGTGATACATGTTTTATGGTCCATTTTACATGACAAATGCGATTATGTGGGTTAGGCAGCCTTTGGGGCCAGCCTAGGTCACGTTTTGGTGAAGGTCAGGTCAAGGTCAGGTCAAATTAGGTCAAATTTCAAAGTTGATATTTTTGCATAAAATGGGTATTCATTCGATGCAGCTCGTCACGGGGAGTCTAATGGTGGTCTTTGTTTTGCTCTACGAGTTCTAGAATTGCCAAAAATTGAGTTTGAAAATTTGACGTCATCATTTTTGAACAGTTTTTTCGCTATAACTTGGCCAAAAAACGAGGTATCGATCTGAAATTTGGTATGTAGATAGAAGACGGTAGGTACTATCACATATATTCCGGTTTTTTCGAAACTCAAAAAACTTTTTGGATTTTTTGGCTAATATATCCAAAAAAATGCTTTTTTGATTTTTGGGGATCAAAACTCAAAAATTTCAAAAATCCGAGATAGCAGTTTTGTAGCCCTGTCAATTCTACACCTCTTATGTCTTGATCATTTTTCTGTATCTTCAAAGCTGTAGGCCTGACAGGTCTTCTCGCGAAGGTCTTTTTTCGGTCGAAAATGACAGAACATGACGTCACTCTGACGTCATTTGTGGCCAACCTATCACAGCCTCTGGAAAAAATTTTGGTCACAATGTGTAAAATTGATGCCCGGAGGGGTCCTGAAAGTTTGGTGGCGATATCTCCAGCCGTTTAGGAGATATCGACCGAAAAGGACGGGGGGGCCGTTTCGCCCCCCCCCCCCTACGGGGCGCGGGTTAATGACCCGGTCAGTGTCGAAACATCTTGAGTCAAAGCTGCTGAGGGTTTGTCCAAAGGGGCTGGTGCAGATCACGGTATGAACGACTTTCTATAGGACGGGTAGGTACGCTAGGCGGGGTACTGACTACTGATACAGCTGGATGTATGTCAACTTACATATGTTGCCAACTGCTGAGCACAATCAATAGGAACTTAACCCTCGCCTGTTGCCGATCGCGACGAAACTTTCAGTACCCTCACATTGATTAATTTTACACCTACCCTGAAAATTTCATGACCCTGACCCAAATGACCTTTGACCTGTGACCTCTTTCCGAGACCATGTCTGGCCGGAATCGCGATTCTGCGTATGTCGGCTCGCATTAGCCGCGCGTTTGCAAGCTTTTCGTGGTTTCAAACGTTCAAACATGTGATTTGATGTTGATTCCATGCATTAGGGTGGGTGTCAAGGTCACTTGAAGGTCAGGTCAGGTCATTGACCTTTGGTGACCTCGGGTGACCTCGGTTCACTTTTTCGAGCTGTACATGTTTCTAGGCTAGTTTTTGGAGCTGAATTCGAATTTAGCAACCATTTGAACATTTACGAAGTAGTTTTGGTGCCTTCGTAACATGTTACGAAGCTGTCAGAGGCGGTTGACACGTACTACGAATACCCGTCACGATGCCTACTGGTTGACCTGACCTGACCTGGACCCGACCTGGTCTAAATGCTTAAAGACATCATCTGTGATCAAAACTAACACGATATTCGTGATCAGCACCCCGAAAAACCCCTTAGCAGCCGCACTTTACGACTTTCTAACAGGTCCCGATTTTCCCGACTTTGGGTCATTGACCTGACCTGGAAGGTCACCCAATGACCTAGGACCTTAAAAATGGGTATCATCGGCTTCCTCTCGTCACGGGCAACACGCTCGTTTTTTTCCGCGAAGCTCTAGCTCGATCAGGGGCCAAACGGCAAGGGGGGGTCCAACCGCCCCCCCCCCCCTACACATTAGAAGCTGGCAAGCCGCACACATGCGAGGGTTAAAGAGTTTTCTTTCTTCTAAAGTAATATCAATAAATTGACTTTTAGTAGTCATCGTAACCCTCGCGTCAACATTTAGTGATTGTACCGAATTCTGAACAACAGCAATGCCATTCGTGAAATAGATACAAGACCGGAGAGACGGTATCACTCACCCTCTGCAGCCTGGAACCATCTGCAACCATCTGCAGCTACGTCTGATCCCCGAATGGCAGGCAAGACTCTGGCACTCACTCTTACCTGCTGACACAGCTTTTTCATCAATGTAGATCTAACACTCTGGCACAGAGGGATGCGTCTCAAATGTGACAACGCAGCAATCGGTTAGGTAATAGGTTATAACGTTGTCATTGTTTTCAAATGTTGCTTGTGGTTTTTCCCGTGTATGACAATTTTGTTTGTATATTTGTGGCAAGGCTGCACCTCTCTGAAGGGCAATATACAATTAACCCGCGAGTTGCTGGGGGGGGCGTTAAACGCCCCCACTTTTTTCGCCGGGCCATAGCATAAAAACGGCGCGCCGCAGGCGCGCCAAATTTTGGGTACCTGTAGGGAATTGATTGAAGTGTATTGTGACAAAGTTTCAAAAAAAATCGGTCGGAAAATTTTTGAGATATCGAGGTTTTAGTGACGTCATGATTTCTGAGTTTTCGACCAAAAACGGCATATGTTCAAAAAATCATATAAAATCACAGAATAGACATACAGACATGCCGTAAACGCCATTAGACTGCCAATACCATGAACAATCAAATGGCTATCTTCGATTATTGATTGTCGTTCCGGATTTTCCAAAATCTTCAACTGAATCTTGGCAATTTCTCGTGACTTCTTCACGACCATGATACATGCATTTCTTAAATCGAACTTTTTGAGCCAAACACGTACACATATGATAAAATGAATGTCACCATCGTGTTCTGCGCCCCATATTACCCATAAAACATGTGTCACAGGCTGCGAATATCAGTTTTGATTTTCGGGGATATTGGCCTACCCGGTTGACCTGACCTTGACCGTGACCTATGCTTGACTGACCCCTACATGGAGCTGACACTCTTGTAGGCCTTATATGATGGATTGTGCACCGTTTTGACAGAGTTTATGACGAGAGGCGCCCATTGCGAAGTCCTGAAGTTTCCATGCTACTG
Organism: Amphibalanus amphitrite; assembly: GCF_019059575.1. NCBI lineage: Eukaryota > Metazoa > Arthropoda > Thecostraca > Balanomorpha > Balanidae > Amphibalanus > Amphibalanus amphitrite. Next base: position 58,890 of record NW_024883347.1, read on the forward strand.
AAAGCCCGATTTCAGGTGTTTGACCTGACCTTGACCCGACCTGTGACCTCAAAATTCAACTTTAAAGTACTCATCTGAAGCGTCTCGTCGCGTTCTTTCGTTTGCCGCCTCGTGCGTTTCGCTGCGCCTATTGGTTCTCGAGTTATCGGCTGGGGGCGTTTAACGCCCCCCCCCCCCCCCCCCAGCAAACGGTGTGTGGCGAAATACCCCAGCAACTGCCGGGTTAAAATATGCAATGTGCAGTTCTTTCAATATATTCACATGTTTTATCCCAGACCTACGACGTGTTCCGCAGAGGTCGCATAAAGTCAAAACAACCGTTCTTCGGAAGCCCGCACACCCGTTTCGATTCGTGGAACCATTTCCATTTCCTGACGCCGATGACGCTTCTTGCGTCATCCCAAGCGACTGGCGTCGCAGAATTCCTGAAATTCACATAAGATTCACCTGTATTTGGCGTCATACGCGCCAGGTTCCCGGCGTCGTGAGCGGTCCGTCTGTGGCCGGCCAGCACATCGGCCGCTATCCGGCCATCTCGAGTCGCCGGCAGAACATTCTGCTGATGCGCCGTGACGCACTGGGCAAACGTGGCACTCCCGCACGGTCACGACGACACAACTCATAGTGAAGGTCATGAGGACACGTGCACGGTCAAGGTCTCGCTCCGCGCCCCGGCTGGCTCATCCTGCAGGTATGCTAACCGCACGTGACTCCTCTGCCGGACTTCCAATGAAGTATTTATTGAGTGTAGAATTTAGCGAGCTCTGACGGTGGCCGCCATGGGCCGACAACGAATCCCTGCCGGCTAGAGGTCTGCACCGGCCGGCTGCAGCCGCGGCTGGCTGCAGCCCCACGGCTGTGGGCCGGGGCGGCTGCAAATATCTCCAAGAACACGGCTACGGCTGTGGCCACGGCTGTGATATTTCCAGCTCAATCTTAAGTGCTAAAATATAAAATTTTAAATCCTTAATCTTACATTCTAATAAGCAGTCTAGCCTGTAAAAATCATGCAAAGGATGCCCAGCAACATTGAAAGTGGTGAAGCCTTTGAAAACCTGTAATGGTTTTACCATTTGCTGTGGGGGAGTTTGCACTCTGGTACAGAATACTAATTATAGGTACCAATTGTTCCTTCATCATCAAGAGCTTGACAGTTTCAGAAAATGCAACATGCTGCATTGTCACATCCCTCTCAAATCAATCTCACCTGGTCATTAGGAAAGCACCTTACAGCTATTGAAGACGAGCGTTCAATAATTCTTTCAGGTAATAGAAAAAGAAATCACGCCTCGGTAAAGGCAGGTAAAGGCTTCATAAAATATTATCTAAAATAACTCTTATAAGCATTTCTGGATTTTCGGCAAGTCCAATTACATAATATAAAACTGGCGCTTTATGTTCTAACTGGTGTGTAATGGAATTAGATTATAAGTGAGCATGAACCTTACTTACGGCTAATTCACATGATGGTGAAAACCTTGAACACGTAATTCACATGACGGTGAAAACCCTGAACACAATATTTCTTACGCGAGCTGTTGACTTTACTAATAAAATGACGTCTTCTTCTGAAAATGTTAAAATTTGATACCTAACCGTTGTTTGAGAGCAATTTTTAACTATATAGCATTAGTATTTAATAATTGTAATTTTTATGGCTGTTTATAGTGACAAAAAACAATTTATTGCCACTTCTTTGCTATTGACGTAATTAAAAACTCAAGTAAAATTTTTGATTGAAAGGCAATTGTGGCTCGCACGTCCTTGGGGATTTGAGCGAAGATCATTATTTGGAAAAATCAAAATAGATGAATGTTTTTCTTTCTTGGATGCTCACTAGTGTTTTGATGCCTTGCATATCAAATTAGTTTTAGACTTGCTCAGAAGGCTGCGCTAAGCCTGGCATATCACACCCCAGAAAATATGCAAGGTAAGAAAGAAGCAAGAGTTTTGACTAGACAATCACTGTTTGACAGTCCATCAACTTCAGTTTCATTTTCCATACCTAACATTGATAATGAAAAGCACCAGGGTCTGTTCTGTCCCACAACCATGCTTCAGGATTTGGCATTTGATTTCTACACTGCTAGTGCTTCTATTCTGGTTCGTTGTTTATGTTTTCTGTTGATGTAGGTATCTACCTACCCATCTTTCTTAACCCCTTGCAAGGGCTTGTGTAGGCATGCGTTGCGCATCAGGCTTCAGGCCTTCGGCCTAAAGCCAGATACACAACCACTTAACCTATGATGCTTCATGAGCTTGAGAATCTATAGCCCATTGCAATGTGCTTTTTGCTATATGTTTCAACTAAAAACAACTTAATATTATATACTATTTGGTTGCATTTTATTGAAAGTATCAACGGCCGGCTGACGGCTGGCTGCCCACAGTTTGCCACGGCTGTGGGCGGCTGTGGCTGTGGAGCCACGGCTGCGGGACGGCTAGGCTGTGGAAAATTGCAGCCGTGCAGAACTCTACTGCCGGCCCCACCAAAACAAGCACTCGCGCTGTTGAGCAGGAAGACCACCTGCACGTGCCACGGTGCACAATGGTTCTTCGCCTTGACCCTCGCCGAGGGGTTGAGACTTTTGCTACGTGATGGCTTGCGTGTTGGCGGCAGGAGACCATGAATGTTTGCACCGGCAGATGAGGGAGGCGACGGCGGCAGCGGGGATCAACAAGGAGACTCCTGGCCTTGACTGCTGCGAACTTGGAGAACGAGCCGGCCGGATTTGGACGGCGATCCACGGATAAGATGGCAGCTCGCCGGTGTCAGGTTTAGCATCGTCATTCGCTGTTCAGCTGTTTATACGACATCTTACTGCAAATCAAATGAGGAAGAGCGATGCTTGTATATTTACCTGTAGTTTCGTATACGAATAACTGCTAAAACGATTATTGACCGCTGGAACTACAGAACCGATTGTTGAAATCTACTTTAGGTGGGGCTCACACGAACCCATCTGTCGGCTAGGATTAAGATTAGGATTAACGGCTAGGATGACCCCTTCTTATGTTCCTGGGCTCATCTCAGGTCACAAAAGGCATCCAACAGTTTCCCGCTCATAGCTTTTGATAGAGGCATGCATGCCTCTAGAGCGATGAAAACACCTTAGGTGCTTTCAGCTCATCGCTCGATGATACGGATCGACTGATTGCTACACGGCATTTTCCAGTCAGGTCATGACCTTGACCTGAGGTCAATTTTCAAGTTGACCTTTCAAGGTCAAATTTTAGGTCATTCGAAGCGCTTCGATAAGGTTAACATCATGACGGTAAAAGCAAGCTTGTGCAAGTTTGAGTAAAAGATTATTGCAAAAAAAAACATGGTAAAAAATCTTCTTTTTATTTGCAGTTTTTGCCCCTTGCAGGCTAAACCTTTGCTATTAGGTCTAATCTGAAATAATAGCTAAAAGAAAAGCTAACAGGGCTAATCATATTTCTGGGACGCTGCAGCTTTCCAGTTGTGCTCCCGCTTTCCCAAAATTGTGGAAATAGGTGAAAGTTAGCCTACCATTAACTATGGTGACCTGACTTTTGACCTGACCTAAAAAATGACCAAAGTAAATTCGTCATTATTTGTGACGATCTATCGAGCGCCACCTACCGCTGCGTGTCGCTTTGCGGCCCCGGAGCCGAGTTAGAGGGAGGTGTTCACTGTTTAACGCCCCCCCCCCCTCAGCAGGGCGTGGAAATCCAGGAGCCCCAGCGCTGCGCGGGTCACCGATCACCTCTTCAGAAACAATTTGCTGAGGAGATGCGCTAAGCTCGCTTTTTCACCAACTGAAAGAAAAACACTGTTAACGTTCTTTGCTCAATACTATGCGGAATTTCCAGCCAGCATACCCTTCACGTTTTGTAAAAAATAATCCATCACAGCCCTTAGTCCGGCTATAAGCACGGCATTATCCGATGTAACACTTGGCCTTTATGTATTGCTGGATGTTCAAAGATCTGCGGTTGTCGCCAGTCAACCAATTATAGCAAACCGTAGCCGCAAAGCCGCAAGACCATCCGTGCGCCAGCCACAACAAGCTAAAAAATGAGGAAGTAAACGCTTGCTTTTGAAAGGTCCCTTGCGCCTTTGGGTGCCTTTTGAACAAGGCTGCATGAAATTTGGCGTAACAACCAAGGTTTGTGAGGGACGACTTACAAATGGTCATTTAGATAATGGAATCACTTGTTTTGTCTCTATATCCTCGTCGATGCTGTATTTAGTAGGAATCTATTTACGTTGATTATTTCAGGCAAAGGATAAACACAAAAGGATGAGCGTGGAATATCATCACTTTCCAATTCTCAAAGAAAATATGAAATCATAGCAAGGGTAGGGGTAATGTAAATGTAAGGGTAGTGTACATTTAACTACTGAAGTACATACATAGAGCAGCTTATTCGTATCGACAAATATGAAAGTCTAACACTGAACGGCATGAACGCTCACTGGACCTTTTAGTTTTCTACATTACGCCCTGGCCGAGGGAGTCGGTACTTACTCTTCGTTCATCCCTAATTGAGCTAGAGCCTCGCAGAAAAACGAACGTGTGCGCCGTTACAAAACGCAGCGGTTGATACCTAATTCCCAGGTCTCAAGTCAACTGGTGACCTCTAAGATTAGGTCAAGTGCCCCAAGGCACGGCTTTGGTTTTTAACAAATAACTTCACCAAAATGGTGGCAGCGACGCGATATGGTATCGTCGTGTGTGTTTGCCTTGCTCAGGTGCGTCGAATGGTAGCTTCTTGTTCCGGTGAGGTCAACTTAAGATGCTGACCTCGGATCAAGGTCAGGTCAAAAGAACTCCTCAGTTCACGAGGCTGGTCCAGACAGGTCATATTGGATATCAATTGATTTGGAAGATCTTCCCGAGTCCATTGGCTGCTTCCTTGACTCGCTACCCCAATTTGATTGGGAGTTCTTGACAAAAATTCTACGCAAGGTCAGCGATGCATAAGTTTAGTTAATTAATGGACCTTGCAAGGAGTGTATGAAATAACGATTCCGTGTCCTTTAGCTACATAGATCATTCCCGGCGCCGAAAAAAAAAACAGTTTCCATATTCCCCCCTCCCCCCCCCATTTAACTTATGATGGTGGGTCACGTGACCCACCGGCAGGCATCGGTAAAATCCTTTTTGAAAGGATTGCATTCCCAATCCGCATTCCTAGTGCCGAAGTGGATTGCATTCCTACTCGCAATCCCCTTTTTTCACTTGGATTGTGATCAAATCCGCAATCCTTTTTTGCAATCCTGTTGTATTATTATGTGCACTAGTGGATCTGGGGGAGGGAGGGGGGCATAGGGCCGTGCCTCCATCCCCAAATCACCCATTTCTAGTACCTAGTCTTGCGAGTAATTCCTATCTAAGGCACAGGTATTTTATGGGAAATATTTTTTTGCCTCACACACCCCCACATTTAAAGCTCTACCCAACCAGTTTTTTTATATTTTTAAAACTCGCCCTCAAATACGTAATTTTGCCCTTCCTATGTATTTCATCAGCGTATATTATTTTGAGCGTTTAACTATTAAAAGCGTTTAAATTATTTCAAGTTTCGATGTAAAGCCCTTGATAGCAAAGTACATCAAGCCGATGAAGCCGATCTCATAATTTCCAATCGCAACAAACCATTTCAAAGCACTAATCAAACACAATCTGGATTGGATTGCAAAAATTGGAAGCATGATGCAATCCAATCCGCAATCAAATCCTGTTTTTTGGAATGGATTTCAAATCCAGGTGCAATCCACCAAAAAGGAATCAATCAGGATTTTGCAATCCTGCAATCACAATCCTACCGATGCCTGCCCACCGGACCTCATGTGACATTTAGGAAAAATCCGAGATATTCAGGATGTGAGAGCTCTGGAGAATACTAGGTCCCGTACCTAAGTTTCATCTTACTGTGAAACCTCTTCTGGCACTGAAGGCGTTGCGAAGTAGCAACATTTTAGGATCATGCAGTTCATCTATGACGTCATATGTCAGTGACCTGACCTGACCTGAAAATACAGTCAATGTCTAAAGATCTGACTTGAATCAAAGGTCAGGTATGCCAAGTTTCAGCTATCTATCTCCGACGTTTCCGGAGCTATCGCGATAAAATATACATAACGAGAGTGGCAACCGCCCCCCCCCCCGCCCCCTTGGCCGGCGAGGTTTAGCTCGATATTTCTTGACTGCTAAAAATGAATTGGTAATGAAAAGTTGAACTTTGATCTTATTGCTAGTACCCTTAGCCCAAATCAAATTTTCAGCATCCGCATTTACAGTAAACTTTATCTCCTTTGAATGCAGAACCATGCCCTCGACACCATTTTCAAAAACCTCCCATCAGCGCTCACCGAATTAACTCACCAACCTCCGGACGCTGCTCCGATGTCTGCCGGTGGTAGCTGATCCTCCGGGGGGGGGGGGGGGGGATAAGGGCTTGGAGCCGCAGTTCTCGGAAGCCGGCGCATAGAGCGGGTACACTGACCCTCGATAGGGTGATTTCGACTGTTTTTGGATCTTTCCTGTTTACGTACCCAACTGCGAACATCTGCCCTTGCATCCAGTAATAAACATCTGCCGTTTCAAGACTCTGTGATCGGAGACCGGAACGAACACCTGGCTAGGGCTACAAAAGGGTTACTGGGCGCCGACCCGGTCTCTGGGGACCGCTGACCCCCCCCCCCTGCCCTCCCTTCAATCCCCTCCCCTCCCCTCATCCCCACGAGTGTCAATGCGCCCTGGTAGAGGTCATTACCCCCCGTGTGCTGCCGGTATGCTCACCTGCTATTTACGCTTCCTTTGATACGGCGACTGGGGAGCCGTTTCCAGCCACCCTGCCAGTGATCACCTACCTCAGTAATCTGCACCCAAAGTGCATGACGGGTGTACAAACGTACGAATACACAGACCCATATTCATCAGTCATGCATTTGCAAGCGCAGCGGAACGGAGAAATGCATTTGACGAGCGACACCTACGGGGTCGTGCGGCAAAAACTTTCTCTGTCCGCGGGCGCCACTGCAGCGACACCTGCCGTGTGGCTCCAACACTATTGGCTCAGTCTGTGCGCCCACGCCGTGCCGCGAGCACCGATCCTACACATTGTTCAGCGTTCTTGTCTTTCCGATTGTCTCTCACTCGGCGGCCAATCCATTGAAGCCGCTAACCCTTTGATGTCCGGTGCGTGTGGGGTCGGCGCCCCAGGAACTCGTTGTCGCGCCGCTCGGCAGCTGGTGCGCGGCCAGTGGCACGCGCTGGTGGACCACGCACCAGACGGGCGCACCTGCCCCCGCCGGACCCCCCCCCCTCCTCACCCCTGCCCCTCTGCCCCGCCTGGCCCGCCATGGTCAAGGCCAGGTGGCGTACGCACTTCCGCAAGGTGTGAAGCGTTCGAGGTCATTCACCTATGAGAGGGAGGGAGAGCCATTGATGGGTCGAAAGGTCAAACCGTTCAACATTGCACCTACCGAGCTGCTTAGCAAAAACTTATGCTATAAATAGACTCAACGCTAGGCCTGTTTATAACGCATCATAGTTATAGGTGAGCAGGTCAGTGTATTTCTTCAAAACTTGAATACATATATCGTGGCGTTGAGCTTCGTGATGTGGCATTCTGTTGTGACACGTTTGGAAAGTTTCTTAGGCTGGTCTATCAGATTCTTGGAAAGGAATTTCATTGTAGTGTCACGGACACGAAATCGTAGAATTTCCCGTAAAAAAGTAAAAAGTGATGGACAGCTTTCACTGAAAATTGATAAATATTCATTACTGATGCTCTCAAGCGATGAGACAATATTTCTATAAAATTAAATAACTTTTTCAAGGTGGAATGGTACCTTTAAAACTGACCTTAACCCTAGAACGCCTAGGGGGGGGGTTGTATCAACCCCCCCCCCCTGAGGTTTTTTCGAAGTGCACGCTAAACGGCTTGTCGTAGCGGGCTGAAATTTTCAATACCCTCTGGGGCAACCTTTGCGCATCTTTTGCCGAAAAAAATTGATCGGGTCATGTCAGGTCACGGAGTTATGACGTCATAAGAGGTACAGCCTCCGGCCGACAGTTACCAAACGTGTGCGCCGAATCCCTAGGTTTTCTGCCGGTGATACCCACATTGTTTGATGGATCATGATGAAACTTCCCATGCATGTTTAGGCAAGCATTGGCTATCGTGTGGTGCAAGAAAATTGACCGGGTCAGGTCAGGTCACGGAGTTATGACGTCACAAGAGGAACAGCGTCCGGTACTATTTTTGAAAAGCGCCCGAACCACTATTTTGCTAATTCTTGTCACCTCAATGGGAATATGCAGCAATATTAGCTTCTATAGGGAGCAAATGGACCTCCCAAATCCAAAAATACAATCAGATTTCAAAAATTTAAATTTTGATTTTTCGAATTTCTGCCGCCGACTGTAACCTTGCCGACTTCCGGCACTCCCAACGCGCCATTTTTAGAGCTAGGGAAACGAAATACATACCAAACGATAGAGAATTGATCAAGGAACACGATAGTGAAGGTTTCAAGTCGATATCTCCCACCGTTTTGCCGCAATCGCCGCGGAAAGTTGAAAAAGTTTGATTTTTTCGGAAAATTTGACCTTTGACCGGTCAGAAGTAGGTCAAATGTTGACCTAGGACCAAAAAATATACCACCAATCGCGAGATCTCGTTGAGAGCAATCCGTTGGTTTTTTCCGCTAAGCTCTACGACCTTCCGTTTCGAAACGCCAGGGGGGGTCGTAACAACCCCCCCCCTGGTCGTTCGTGTTATGAGAAATGGCCTGGTCGTGCGAGGGTTAACACATTGTTTTTCTCTAACAGTGACCGTGAGGCATATTCATCGATCTGTCTAACTGGCTGAACAATGCTGCAACTGGGCTGTATTTCAATAAATATCTAATAATGGTAAAGATGGGCGTACTTATGTTTTCCATGAGGCAGGAAATGTCTAATTTACGAGTATTGCTGCACTGGTTGACCGAGCCACAGGACGCACTTCGTTAAAAATTCAGTTTTAATTTATCTGCAATCATCCTTAACGCAACGGGAAGTCTCCCTGTCTGAGCGCAGTGATTAAATACCCGGACAAAAACACATACAATTTTGTTTTGTCGACTGAAAACAATAAGGTTTAGGTAAATTTGCATAGCTAAAGCCATGGTAATTGCAAAGACAATGTAAACAGTTTGCAAACGACATTGCATTTAGCAATACGATGATGTTTGAAAGTAAATCGTGTGACCAGAGTTACTGTGGCGACAGTTTAAATGATTCCAAAGGTGAAGGAGGCTGACCTGACCCGGGGAACCGACAATAGATGTCCTAGAGCCGAGCTCCTTACGGCCTAAGCAGAAAAGAACTTGTGGGACCTGCGCCAACCCACAATTACCTATACGACATTACAAGATTACCTAAATACGTAACAAAGTTTTAGAAGCAGTTTATCACACAAAAATATCATTATTGAGACTAAAGCCGTCCATGGGTGCTATCTTCAAGTGCAATTCAAATATATGCTGCCATTAGTTTTAGACACTTGAAAAGTGGATATATTCGCTAATAGCGCTGAGAGCACTATGTATGTATGTAATATGTATGTATACAAAAGTGGCTGTCGGTGCAGCGCAGACGTCAGAGCACCTCTTGAACGCTGATGTATGTATGTACATACCGTAGGTATTAGGTATAGCAACGAATGTCGAATGCTATCAACATATGTAGTGTATCTCATATCGCACCAGATATAAATTTATCGGCACCCTAATAACGCACAGCTTCTTGGCACCCACCCAAACAAACGACAACATCTATCGAAATGAGTGAAATAAAATTGCGATGATTAACTCTATATGTAAAAATGCCAGCGTCCGTCAAGCAGTCAGTACAATACATACGTATGTACGTTGAATGCATATCACATACTCGTATAGGACAAATGTCAAATCATTGCATATTTAGCAGTTTTTCGTCGAAGCGTCAACGATTCTTGGAGCATCAGCAGGCCTTGAAGTATCAACAAAGTGCGGAAAATGACAGATGAATCAGAATGGCTGCTTTCCGCACAACGTCCGCTGAAGTTATTCCCCGAATCGGTCATTGCACGGCCCGTCCACAGTGCAGTGTGTGCAGTCTGTAGAGTCTGCAGTGTGAAGTCTGGAGCCTGGTGTCAGGCAGAGGCATCCCCGGGACGCGCAGGACATCGCACAGGGCTGTCTCTATAAATAGAGACCGCCACACGCGGCTGTGCGGTCGGGCACGGTCCTCGGAACACAGAAACGAGACGGGGACCAAGTGAGTGGCCGCTCTGAGGCAAGGACGTAGCCAAGGGGGCCACGGGGGCTGTGTCCCCCCCCCTGAAGGCGAAAAATAAAATAAAATAATAAAATGAATAAAAACTGCTGCACCACATCCCAAAAAATAGTGGGCCAAATCCGAGGAGTTTTCCTTTTTGGAGGGGGTCCAACACTAGGCCGCGACCTGTGGTCGTGGCCTAGTGTTGGACCCCCTGACGAAAATCCTGGCTGCGTGCCTGCTCTGGGGCCTAATTGATTTGATTCAAATCCTTGCGTGCTATGTAAGAAGTTGAAAATAAAGTGACCAACATATTATGCAGCAAAAATGATGAACTGTACCTACTTTGCCTGCACTTTGCTGGAAATTGTACTAGCCAGGCATGTACGAGTAGCCCTTACGGAAACCATTTCCTGTTACGCACTGATGCCTGTAAACATACCCTATAGAAGCATCGCTTTTGGCTCAATCGGGAAATATGTAGCATTTTGTTGAACTTTGAATATCTTCTTTGCTAGAACTACATTTTTTAGTATGTAGATAACACTATTCTTTCGCACTTCGTTATTTTTGTACCTACTTTTGTAACCCACCCTAGATAGCCACAGAGTTGCGTAATCTCAAGGAGAATTGCGACTAAGTCGAGTAGCGTAAGAAGAGATATGTGTGACTCATCTTACCGAGCATCCACGTCAACTGCGTTTGCGTAGCAGCATTACAACTTACTACGGTTGCGCCGACACCTTTAGGTTCTCTCTGAATTCAGAACTGATCGAACAATGGTTAGAGGGTTGGTATATCACAAAATCGTTGATCAGTAATTTGCCCATATAGAAACAAAATTGAGCTCAATGTACATATATGGGCGTGAAGCTTGTTTCAAGAACCATGACTCTCTCAATATTTTTACAAAGAATACCTCGAGTGATTAAAAATTTGACACATGGGTCGGATAGCCGAAAACCTGCCACCAAAACATTTGGGTCTTACCGACCGCAGCTACGCACGCAGAACCCCAACCAGTTATTGGTTCATACGTCGTTTTCTTTTATGAAAGCTGAAGTCATGACCCAGCGGATATGGCCGGTCACATATGTCACAACCAGACAGGATAGTGGGGTATTTTGCATGATTTCGCCCCGTGACGGCTCGATGGCATCCTTTTCTCCCAGCATTGACGTCATTTGCTCTAGCGGTGGCGGTCGAGACGGACACTGACCCGAATATTGTGTATATCCATATCCGCGGATTATATTCAGATATCTGCTCAATTCCTGTCCCACGTCACTAAAACTGTCCGGCCGGGTCATCGACCTGTAGACTCGAAACTCCACCGGTAGCTGCTGCTATAGACGCACAGGTCAATGACCTGTCCGTTTCTCGTGTCACTAGCCCCCAAAAATGGCGTTGGCCGGTGACGATGTTTTGACAGAGGTATGTCCGTGCTCCGTTTGACTGCGCTGAAAACGTGCGTACCGCTCGTGTGTGTGTGTGTTCCGTGGTGGTGGGGACCGGAGGGACCGCGTTCGTTGCCCCGCACTGACCTCGGTACCACAGAAACTATTGCAGCGTGCTGCAAACCACCGAGCGACGCTGTGTGTATGTGGGGGGGGGGAGGGGGAGCGGGCGAGCGACCCGTAAAACATCCGAGAACGTCAGAAATTAGCCGCACCAGCTGTGTGCAGGGTCGCTGGCCGTTGCCAGGCGCCACTTGGACGGTGAGAACTGCAACAGTACTGGATGTAACTGCAGTGGCAAAGTGAGTGACACGCTATAAAACGGTCAGTTATGTATAGATAGTTATGTTTATCCCCCCCCCTTCCTCCCCTTGCCAGACCGAAGGGCTGCCGCTTCCCTTACAGTTTTTGCGCTTGCTCCGACCCTGGTCATAGAAAGCTGAAATCTGACACATATGACCTTCGGTTTAAGCCAGGTCCTGTGAACCTTACTGTAAAACACCCCCCTAGAGAGGTAGCTCAGGTTGGGATTTTCAATAGAAAATCGCAATTCTTAAGAATAGTGATTGTCTAATTGAAAAGTCCCAACCTTCGGATATTTTTGGTCAGGTCAGACTGCTGACCTATGACGTCATACTATAGGGAACATTCGCGCAGTTCTGAGTTGTTGCAACTTTGCAACGCCCTCAGTGCCATGGGATCTTTTCCAGTTAGATAAAGCATCAGAGCTTAGCACCTCCAACGCCCTCATTACTTTAACGGTCTCAGTTTTCTTTTCTAAGGGTCATTTGTGGTCAGGTCGGTCACGTGACCTCACCAATTATCTTTTAACCCTCACCCGTATTGGTGTTTTTCCAGCCGCGAACGTATAAGGGGGGTCCGTTGGACCCCCCCCCTTGCCGTTTCGCCCCTGATCGTGCTAGAGCTTCGCGGAAAAAGCGAGCGTGTTGCCCGTGACGAGAGGAAGCCGATGATACCCAATTTTAAGGTCCTAGGTCATTGGTTGACCTTGCAGGTCAGGTCAATGACCCCAAAGGCGGGAAAATCGGGACCTGTTAGAACGTCGTAAAGTGTAGCTGCAATGGGGTTTTTCGGGGTGCTGATCACGAATATCATGTTAGTTTTGATCACAGATGATGTCCTCATGTATTTAGGCCAGGTCGGGTCAGGTCAGGTCAGGTCAACAAGTAAGGGTATTCGTAGTAGGTGGCAACCGCCTCTGACAGCTTCGTAACATGTTACGAAGGCACCAAAACTACTTCGTAAATGTTCATATGGTTGCTAAATTCGAATTCAGCTCCAAAAACTGACCTAGAAACATGTAAAACTCGAAAAAGTGAACCGAGGTCATCAAAGGTCAATGACCTGACCTGACCTTCAGGTGACCTTGACACCCACCCTAATGCATGAGGGCAACATCATATCACATGTTTGAACGCTTGAAACCACGAAAAGACTGCAAACGCGCGGCTAATGCGAGCCGACATACGCCGAATCGCGATTCCAGCCAAACATGGTCTCGAAAAGTAGGTCACAGGTCAAAGGTCATTTGGGTCAGGGTCATGAAATTTTCAGGGTAGGTGTGAAATTGATGAACGCGAGGGTACTGAAAGTTTCGTCGCGATCGGCCGCTTTTTACGCGAGTTATTCGCGAAAAAACCATGGGGGTCCGTTCGACCCCCTCCCCCTATACGGGCGAGGGTTAAGTCAAAAGGAAAATATGGTTAATTAATGTTATTGTTGAACATGCGTTACGTCATATATGATGTCACTCAGGTCATTGGAATGAGTTTTTCGTCAACTTTCCCCGATCTTCGCGACCTGATCGTGACCTGAGACGCCGTGACCTGGCCTTTGTCTGAGGTCCACGCGCTAAGTTGGCCTTCTTCAAACAAAAGGTGTAAGTCATTCAACGCGCCTGACCGTCCACGACATAAACGATGTGGCCGACATTCCAGAGGTCACCTCTTAATCCGGAACTTTAAAATCTGATTTCAGTTACTGCATATTGCAAAAGTACAGACGTTCGTTTTTCATTGAAGCTCTAGCTCAATTAGGGTCGAAACGGCGAAAGGGGTTTCACCCGCACCCTCCCCGGCCTGTATGTGTTTAGAATAACCGATAAGTCTGACGAGGTTAATTTGAAAATCTCAAAACTTGTCATCGTCAAGGTCTCTGGCTGTGCCGAGGCTAGCCATTGTTAAATGTGTACCATTTTTTACATTTTTATCTTTACGGGTGTATCACTCACGTCCACGACACTAGCGGCTTAGCGAAACTTAGCCATAGCCCATATATGTATATTTTCGCTACGTTTTCTTTTTTCGTGTGCTAATAGTGATATCCCGCGCGTTTTTTATGATTCTGACTGTCATTGGTCTGCATTTCACCAATCGCACTATGTTACTATGCCATGGATTGATCGGACATTTTAAGGCACACAGCGAATTTAAAATAATAACTTCTTACATTTCTATAGCGTTGGTATTTGGAGAAACTTACTTTTTGTCGGAAAATATAGAGATGATACGTTTGGGGAACAGGAGCGCGATAACTGACGGCTGTGAGGTTATCTTCGAGCATAGAAGGCTGCCCACTGCATAGAGTGGGAGATGATAAAACAACATAGAGTAGGGGAGAGTGGGGCAAAGCGGCCACCCGGGGCAAAGCGGCCATGCATCGTTTTAGCCCTCCACAGCTGGCGTCAGTTTCAATTTATGATTTCCAATTATACTTCTCTTTGCGGTCGTTCGAATGAGCCAGACCGGGGTTTCAGGCCCATCGCCATTGTTCTGTGAAACACGGAAAAGCATTTCTTGCCAGGTTACCAATTATGTTTACAATTTTGAAATGTTATTTTATTCCATAACCGTTTGGAATTTTTATAAGCGTTTTTGTCCATGCATTGCGTGGTTATCGTACATGCCTTCTACCAATTTTAATGCTTTTTACCCCACTAATAGCTGAGCTGGAATATTTTTGTCTCGGACGGTATGCGCGGGGCAAAGCGGCCGGGGCAAAGTGGCCAGCCCCCAATTGGCCATAAGTTGTTTCCATCTGGATAAAAACATTATTTATATTCAAATGTGTCGTCATGCATTCATCTTGGCCACTTTTCGGTTACATGAGTTACCAAATTATGCAATTAAATGTTTTTCCAAGAAAATTCTTTCTTTGTTTAGCAATAGGTGGGAAGATAACAAAGTAAACATCCATCTTCCCTTAAACCTTGTCACCATCAAATACCCTAGTCGTGCATGAGGCAACTATTCTGTTTCTCATATCGGGACTTGAGAAGTCGCCAGTGGCCGCTTTGCCTCAGGGATGGGGCAAAGTGGCCAATATGCTATAGGTTTAAAGTTTTGTCAATATCTCCCATATGTGAACGCCTTTGGAAATGAAACGCAGTTGGAATAAAAGACAATTTAATAGGGATCACATTGGTATAGAAAGAATCTTTCCAAGTTTAAAAATCAAGCGTCGGCATCGTTAGAAACGTTAGGGTGGCCGCTTTGCCCCACTCTCCCCTAGTTCGGCTATTTGAACTGACTAACTGCTCATGAGGCGTATTGTTGCCTAGTGGACAAAAAATGATATGCAAATCTTATCGTGCAGACCCTCCATGGCCAACTTTTATCCATACACATTGGGTAATACCAATACATGCTTATGTAAGTTGTTTCAGGATGTAGATCAGTGTGTTCGCAATGGCCCTTCATGGAACCAAGGCGTGACTTTTAAACACGGATAAGCTGTTTTATCGGGCAGTTGTTTACAAATCATCCCAATGTTCGCATTTCATGAATCGCATTAGCGCCTGCCCGACGACGACCTAGATTAGCGACATTTAAAAACGATGTAAATTCCTCCACCGTACACTTGTCTCCTGTCTTACGAAACTGCCAATCGGTGTAAATATTGAGACGGACAATCATTCACGCTCTGGATAAAGTCTTGAACACACTTCAGAGTGCCGCACCCATACGTTCATCCCATATTGCTTCATCGCACTGCTGAGATCATGAGCTCTGTGTCGGAGGTCCCGTCTCATCAAGCCCCCGGCGCAGGCGTCTGCAGGCACCCCGGGCCCTCTGATGATGAATAAACAGCTCTCATGTCACGACAGTGACGTGCACCGTCGTCAGTCATAACAGGCGTGCCGCGCGCCGGTCAGCGGGTCAAGGGCGGCGCGCCCGGCCACGGCCAGTAGGTCAGAGCACTGGAAATGGGTCACAGTCGCCGCCCGGCGGTGAGGGGCGCGTCAGCGGGCCCCTCGGGCCCCCGGAGACTGGATGAGCACACCCCGGGTGATGGGGGGCGAGTCGGCGGGCAGCTGTGTCCTCTAACACCCCTCCCTCCCCCTCACCCTGGCACCTGGAGATAGAGGAGCGCCATTGGGCACAGAGGTCTATACGGAGACGGAGGGTGTCAATTAGCTGTCAACTGACTCCCCGCCCTCGGAGACAAGCTCCAAGATCAACACAGCCCAGGGAATGAAAATGGAGATAACTAGGCTCTTCGGTACCAGTAGTTTATGTAGGCTATGGAGATCCACGCAGATCCGAGGTCTACGAGGGGGTATCGAAAAGTTCTGATCATCATCACGAATGAGATGTGATAGAAATTTGATTTTTTTTTTTACATGATGTTCATTACTCCTTTACAAGTCACCACACACGATCGCAAACTTATTGCATCGTTTCTTGAGCTGCCTCAGGCGGTCATTGTAGGACCTTCGCACTGTCCCGTAAATCACTACTCCACCTCATCAATGACGTCATTTCTGTCCTTAAATCACCGGCCATACTGTGGATTCTTCATCTCCCGTAACAATCCAGAGTCAGTTAATACCCGGTCAGGTGAATTTCTTAGATGCGGTAGGATTTAATGTCCACATCATGTTCTTTTTTCAATCGCAGCTCAGGACGAATGAGCGGGAGCGCTGTCGGTGCGGATAAAACATCTTTCTTTGGCTTTTTTGCGGCGATTCTGCTTGAGGCCATCTCGCAACTTCTTCAAAAGTGTGCAGTGGTGCTTGTTTATCATTATCCAACCATCATCTAGACAGTCGGTAATGACTATCCTACGCCAGATCCAGAACACTGATAGCATTGACCTTCCATATCGGCTTCTGCATCTTCGCCTTTTAACCCTATTAGTGGCAGGGGGGCTTGTTTTTATCCACCCCTCAGGTTTTTCGGGAATATCTCCGAAACCGCTGAAGCTACGATGCTGAAATTATCTGACTTTTCCTAAAACTAAATGGGGCACATTCCCTGAAAATTTCAAGTTCATAACTTTACCAGGGGCGGCTCCAGAGCACTGGGAATTGGGGGGTCCTATTCGTGAAGCGAGTCATTTGGGCGAAGATCACGACGCTGCACCAGTTTTACGAACAGTGAATGAAAGGTATCATGTGATAACATATACAGTTATTGTGCATCCTCTTTTGACACGTTTTTGCTATAATAGGCGGATCCAGGCGTCCAAAAAGGGGGGTTATGTTTTACCTCCCAACATAGGTGCCCTGACACCGCCTATGCATGACGAATACAATTGTAGTCGTTCTCTCATAAGAAAATTGTAACATAACAAGACCATTACCACCCTTTTTAGAAACAGTACCAACAAAAACCTTATTTACTATACTTTTTGTGTACCCCCAATCTCAATGAGCTGTATCCGCCTATGATTTTTGAAAATGCATATTTTTAGGATCCATGTGAATGCCTGGTTCATTCTCTATCGATCGGCAAAAGTTGCGTTAAGATTGGTTCAGAAACCTGGCCGTGATAAACAGTCTAAAATGTATCTGCAATTTGCCCGTTTTTACCCCCCTCTACCCCCCTATTGACATTTTTTAATTTTTATTTTTTAGAAATGTAGATCACGTTGAGCGAAATCGAATGCCGTTTGAATTTTGAAAATCGGCCCGTTAGATCTCGAGATATCAAGGGGGGGGGGGGTCGTAAACAGCCCCCCCCCCCTGCCACTAATAGGGGTAGCCAGGAGCCTGCCACTAATAGGGTTAAGAAGGACAGATGTGCCGTGCTTAAATTTCTTGATCATCTTTTTGTCTCTGGATCATGCACATATACTCAGCATTCGTCACAAATCATCAAATTATCGAAGATATCTTCAATTTCCTAAAAAAAGGCCTAGTTTTGATTTCGAAGGGCCAAGACGCATTTTTTTCTTGAACAAAGTAGGTACACGAACTTCTAAGCGGGCTGACTCCTTTATCGTCTGTAGTTCTTCGCTGATAATATTTTCAGGCACTGCCAGCATTGAGACCTTTCTGTTGCAAAATCATCTGAAAGGTCACACGACGATCTGTAAGGATGAGGTCCTCCACTTCCTTCACAGTCACCACCTTGTCAGTCACTGGTAGCCACTCACTTCTTGACTCTCCTGCAAGGGCCATGCAACCAAGCTGAAAATTATTTCTTCATTTTCGGTAAGTGCATGAGATGGGCTTTCCTCGCCATAAACTGATTTCACGTTCTTGATGTATTTTCTCAGTGTGATACCGTTTCAAATGCATTAGTTGGATGACGGTTCGGTCCTCAATGGGCCCAATACTCATCTTTTTTACTTCTTAGTCTCTCCTACATAAGATAAAACCACTTCTCAGGATTTTCTTTGCGGGAACATTGTTCTTAAGAGCCAAATATAATACCAACCAAAAATCATCAAGATCAGTCTACATCTTCTATGTGATGATCAGAACTTTCCGATACCCCCTCGTACATACATGCAAACATAGAGTCAGAAGGCGTCATCCGTAGTCCGCAGACGCTGAAGGGATCGCCTGACCGGTGATCTATAGGGTATAAAACTATGCTCTCGAAGCGGTGAGGTTTTACTACCTACCTGGGCCATGGTGTGTCGTCAGCAATGAGTCGATATACTTCAAGGGACGCTCAGTGGACGCTCAGTTCAAGGGAAATGCCTTTCAGTGCTATGTGATTCACGTAATTGATACATCAGTGAGAAAAAAAAAAAACGAACTAAATATGTGAATACTTAAAGTGTACTTGCGGCATTGGCTAAAAACGCTTGGGTCATCGGCCGCTGGTGTCTTAATCCTGTTCTGGGCCGTCCATCTTGTGTCACCAACAAAGCATCACCGTGGATAAACGACTGTGTTTCAGTGTCCATCTTGCCCTGTGCCGCCTGGAAACGGTCCAGCATTCTAAGAAAAGCACCCAGGGCATAGCAGGGCTGAGCAGGGGTGACTATTCTTAGATATAAATCTCAAAAGTGATTCACTAGTCTTTCTCACGAAAAGTAAACTTTTCTTGTGCGTTATTGATAAATTTCCAGCGAAAAAGACTATTTTGCTAAATAAGGAAGTTTTTTACATTCCTGGGAAATACAGAAGGCTGACGGCAGAAATAAAGAATGAATCGTTGGGCATTAGCCAGAGGCACCACTTGTGCGATGTTGGCCTGCGCTACCATCTAAACATATGCCAGCTGCTTCTAGGAATCGCGAAATCGTCAACAAGTTTAGACTAGCAAACAATTTTGCTTGTTCTTTATCTTGGGTATGTATTTACTCTCAATGTTATGCCTACAAGGTGAAGCTGTTTGCGGCAAATGCGATTACTTGTAAGGCAATTATCTCCTTTGCTGTTAAGTGCTGTTGGTGGCGCATGTGAACTCCCAGAGGTACCTAACTTAATTGATTATCCCACCTTGAAAAAGTCAATGAATTGTTTCAACCCACAATTCGCGCCCTGCTGGGGGAGGAGGTGTTTGAACATCCCCCTTCCCTGTGGTTTTTCGCAAATATCTCAAAAACGGCACACTTTATCATGCATCCTCTCTGCATATGTTGTCAAAAAATTCAGACCAAGGTCACAAAATGTCAGGTCGCCAGGTCAGGTCAAGTGACCTTACCACATACAAAGTTGCAATGTCTGCAATAGCTACACCGTGTGACCGATTGCTTTGCAACTTCCAGCGATTGCTAAGAGCAACAGTATCAAAATGTTTATCTCGGAATTTTGATATCGGTGACGTCAATTTTGCGACCTCCCCATTATAAGTCAATGGGAGAAAATTGAAAAGCGGCTCTTTTGGATAAATGCCATTCTAAACACTCTCAAATACTGAATTAGGAGTACCCATGACACACTAAATATGACACTGGCACCCTGACCCCTATTTATGCCCCTGGAGATCATCTTAGGCCACCAATAGCATTTAACAGTTTTTTTCGCGAATGACTTTTGATAGAGGCACACTAGAGCGACGAAACGCCTTAGATGTGTTACGGATGGACTGATATGCAATATGACCTTTTCTGGTCAGGTCATGACCTTGACGTGAGGTCAAATTTTCGAGCTGACCTTTCAAGGTCAAATTATTGTTTAT
Source organism: Amphibalanus amphitrite (assembly GCF_019059575.1). Taxonomy (NCBI): domain Eukaryota; kingdom Metazoa; phylum Arthropoda; class Thecostraca; order Balanomorpha; family Balanidae; genus Amphibalanus; species Amphibalanus amphitrite. Next base: position 79,008 of record NW_024883347.1, read on the forward strand.
TCGATGCGTCTTGACGAGTGACACGAGGAATGCCAGTAAAATAGCTAGTGCATGGTTTGAGACAAAAGTTACTGCAGAAAAACTGTTTCCGAAAAATCGTCTTTTTGGCAATTTTTGCCCCATTGCATGCAAAATCGTTGACGATAGGTCATATCTGAGGGAATTGAATTATTTAGAAAGAGCGTTAATGCTTAATAGGGCTTTCAAATGTGCATTTCCGAGGCGCTGTAGCTCTATTAGTTTCCAAGTGAGCCGTTCGCTTGTTAAAAATTGTCGACATTCGACCTGAAAATCGGCGATATATGGCCTTCAATGACCTCTGGCGACCTGACCTTTGACCTGACCAAAAAATGACCGAAGTAATTTCGTCATCATTTTTGACGCTCTTTCGAACATCGCCTTCCCCATATCGCCACGTGGCCCAGGAGCCGAGTTAGAAGGGGTGTTCACGCCCCCCCCCCCCGCGCGCGGGGGGTGGGTGGAAATCCAGGACCCCAAATTAAACCAAAAAATATCCACCAGTTCTTGAGATAGAAGAATTTGATATTTTGGCCTGTGTTGCTCCTGTTACGTCATCAGGGCTTTCCTTTACGTGGATTTTGAAGCAATAGTTTGGAATCCCGATGACACTGTTGTCTATGCATGTGTTTCATTTAGTCTATGCTGTACATTGCTGCCTTTAACCAAGGTTTCAGCAAAATGCTTCAAAAACGTTAAATCTGCGCTGACGTTACAAAGTCTAAGGGACATTCAAAAGAACTAGCCCCTGAGAATTCGAGTGCCACGGACTTGGAAATTTAATATTTCCGAGGCAAAGCATTTATGGATGTTGCGAGTGCCCAAACCGGTAGTTGCGAGCCAGTGACCCCAATTAGGCTATCTCAACTCAAAACTAATGTAAATGTGGGATAGCCACTTTAATTTGAAAAAACGTCACTAACCAGTTTCATGTGACACATGGATCACGCCTGTCTCATCTCAAGCTGAGCTTCCGGATCGGCCAGTGCGCGTGCAATGTCACTGGCCATGTGTCAGTGCCCGGTGCGCGGGCGCCTGCCACTGGCAGATGACAGGATCAGTGCCGCGCAGGTTCAGGGCCGGACACGGCTCGTGCCAATAGCGCCGCTGCACGACCGCCTCGATTGCACCATTTTCCGGGAACGGGCGTGCGTGGCTTGCCGTAGGTCGCGTATACGGCGGGCCACAACATGTTTGCTCGCTGGCTTTCCACGACCGGCGGCGGACAAGGGTCACAATGCCTCAGAAACAGGCGGTGATTTGCGCTCTATAAACAGATGCCGTTAGGTGACAAAAAGTGGCGCCGCCGAAGCTGCCTCGCGGAAGCAGCTCGACGTTGCCAGGGCTGATCGGGGCTGGCCTTGGCGCCTCTGGGAAATGACTGGCCTCTGGTAACAGTAACGGCACAGCTAGTGATCACTCGCAACAGGCTTTGGAAAGAACAGGAACCGCTGCAAAGTAATGAGAACGTACCAAGAAAACTAGGCGAAATTCAGCGTACCTGCTGACCTGCATAGGGATGGTGCTCAAGAGACGCACGGGAAAATCACAAAACGAAATGTAAGCTATTGCATGTTATGGGAAAGAAGCTCATCAAATAAAGTCAGCTAACAACCGACCAGGCGTTTTCTATGAAAGCTATCATGTCCACGGATGACGCATCCTGCTTCCATGCGTTTCGTAGTCGTGCTATTGCTCTTTCGACTCCGGCTCCGACTTCGAATCTGATTCTGATTCCGAAACCGAGCTGGCCATGGACTTCAGGCTCCTAGCTGACTGCGACTCTGACCTGAGATCTCGATTCGCTATCACCGTCCAATTATTATTTATTTCATCTGTGGATCACATGATCTAGGTCAGGTCAGTGACCTAGGTGGACTGGGCCTAGCGATCTTATTGTGTCTTTACACCTAAGAAGATTGTCTTGAGACCCTGGATCAGAGTTTACTGCTGAAAAGAGACAGATTTTGTCGTTGTGAAATATGGCGTCGAAGGTTGTCCACCTTTTCCGAAACCCTGTGCGACTTCGTTTCGGAACGGCAGCGAGTCACCTTAACCCGCGCCCTGCTGGGGGGGGGGGTGTTTGAACACCCCCCTTGTGGTTTTTCGCGAATATCTAAAAAACGGCGGCGCGGAGCGCCGCCGTTTTTGGTACACCTTATCATACATCAATTCTACACATGTTATGAAAATTTCAGACCAAGGTCATTCAAGGTCAGGTCACCAGGTCACTTGAAGTGACCTCACCTCATAAAAAGTTTCAATGTCTGTCATAGCTACACCGAGTGACCGATCGCTTTGAAACTTTCAACGATTGCTAAGAGCAATAGCATGTGCAAAATGTATATCTCAGAATTTTGATATCGATGACCTAAGGTCAGGTCAATTTTGCGACCTCCCCATTATAAGTCAATGGGAGAAAAATGAAATGCGTCTCTTTTGGACGAAAGACATTATAAACACTCCCAAACACCGAATTACAAGTGTTTTAGACACACTGAACATGAAAATGGTGTCCGTGACCCCTGTTTATGCCCTGAGGTCATCTTAGGTCACGAATGGTATCTAACAGTTTTTCGCAAATAACTTTTGATAGAGGCATGCTAGAGCGATGAAAATGCCGTATATGTGTTCAGCTCGACGATACGGATCGACTGATATGCAACATGACCCTTTCCGGTCAGGTCATGACCTTGACCTGAGGTCAAATTTTCAAGTTGACCTTTCAAAGTCAAGTTATAGTTCATTTGATGCGTCTTGACGAGAGGAACACGATGCCGGTGAAAGTAAGCTCGTACAAGGCTTTGGTCAAAAGTTATTGCAGAAAAACTGTTTCCGAAAAAATCGGCTATTTTTGCAGTTTTTGCCCCCTGCAGGCAAAACCGTTGACGGTAGGTCAAATCTGAGAGAATTACTCAGAAAGGGCGTTAATAGGGCTATCGAATGCACTTTTCCGCGGCGCTGTAGCTCTATTGGATCCCGAGTTATGCGTTGGCTTCTTGGAAATTTTCGACATTCGACCTGGAAATCGGCGAAATTTTGCCTTCAATGACCTCTGGTGACCTGACCTTTGACCTGACCAAAAAATTGACCGAAGTGATTTCGTCATTATTTTTTACGCTCTTTCGAACGCCGCCTTCCGCGTATCGCTACGTGGCCCAGGAGCCGAGTTAGAAGGGGGGTGTTCAAACACCCCCCCCCCCCAGCAGGGCGTGGAAATCCAGGACCCCCAGCAGGGCGCGGGTTAAGATCTATCCACCTGGGAAAGAGCAAAAGGTACCTAACGAATAAAGTAGACAAGAATTACCTCATAAACAGAACCACCTGTTATGAGCTCAAGTTACGAGCATCACTTAGCATCTCGTATTACTTAGCGGTCACCTATGCCGGATCGTGCATATAACCACACGTTATCTAGGCATAGCACTTACCATCACAGCAAAGGAGGATTGCCTTGTCGGCGTTCTTCTTGCGTCACGGCCGAAGCTCAGGTCACTGCTGATCAGCCTCGTCGTCGTAGGAGCCGCTCGACGCTTACCCGTAGGTCAAAGAAGCATGTTTGTATTCAGATCACTGAATCCGGTAGGTAACTAATTTTGGTAAAGAAGACGAAATTTGAGATGCTCAGTCCAGGGCTTAGGGAGGGGCAGGATAAATACGAACACGTACAAGTATATAAGGAAGAAAACAGGCATGTTCAGAAGCGCATGGGCAAGCGCATTTAAAAAAATTACTAATCGTTCATGAATCGAGGAGAGGAATCGAGCCTTCTTCGACAATGGAAGGAAATAAAGACAGCGCAATATGCTCTCTCTCTCTCTCTCTCTCTCTCTCTCTCTCTCTCTCTCTCTCTCTCTCTCTCTCTCTCTCTCTCTCTCTCTCTCTCTCTCTCTCTCTCTCTCTCTCTCTCTCTCTCTCTCTCTCTCTCTCTCTCTCTCTCTCTCTCTCTCTCTCTCTCTCTCTCTCTCTCTCTCTCTCTCTCTCTCTCTCTCTCTCTCTCTCTCTCTCTCTCTCTTTCTCACACCTCTCTCAGTCTCGAGTTATGGCTAATATGACGGGGAGACCACCTCCTGTTCCCATCCCTTCCCATCCCTTCCCGCCCCGTCGCCGTCCCATCTCACCATCCTACCCCGTCCCATCTCACCATCCTACACCGTCCCATCTCACCATCCTACCCCGTCCCATCGCCATCCTACCCCGTCCCATCGCCATCCTACCCCGTCCCATCTCACCATCCTACCCCGTCCCATCTCACCATCCTACCCCGTCCCATCGCCATCCTACCCCGTCCCATCTCACCATCCTACCCCGTCCCATCTCACCATCCTACCCCGTCCCATCGCCATCCTACCCCGTCCCATCTCGCCATCCTACCCCGTCCCATCTCACCATCCTACCCCGTCCCATCGCCATCCTACCCCGTCCCATCTCACCATCCTACCCCGTCCCATCGCCATCCTACCCCGTCCCATCTCACCATCCTACCCCGTCCCATCTCACCATCCTACCCCGTCCCATCTCGCCATCCTACCCCGTCCCATCTCACCATCCTACCCCGTCCCACCTCACCATCCTACCCCGTCCCATCGCCATCCTACCCCGTCCCATCTCACCATCCTACCCCGTCCCATCGCCATCCTACCCCGTCCCATCTCACCATCCTACCCCGTCCCATCGCCATCCTACCCCGTCCCATCTCGCCATCCTACCCCGTCCCATCTCACCATCCTACCCCGTCCCATCGCCATCCTACCCCGTCCCATCTCACCATCCTACCCCGTCCCATCGCCATCCTACCCCGTCCCATCTCGCCATCCTACCCCGTCCCATCTCACCATCCTACCCCGTCCCATCGCCATCCTACCCCGTCCCATCTCACCATCCTACCCCGTCCCATCGCCATCCTACCCCGTCCCATCTCGCCATCCTACCCCGTCCCATCTCACCATCCTACCCCGTCCCATCGCCATCCTACCCCGTCCCATCTCACCATCCTACCCCGTCCCATCGCCATCCTACCCCGTCCCATCGCCATCCTACCCCGTGATGCCCCGTCCAGACAGATATTGCAACACGCTGGCCATGTCTGTGGGTTGAATGTCCTGCGCCAGGTGACAGTCGCACCGGGGGCGGGAGGGGGCGGGAGGGGGCGGGGCGGACCTTGGCCAACGGGCAGTCCCAGACAGGATGGCGGTACGGCGAGGAGCGGGGAGCGGGGCGGCGGGGAGCGGGGGGAGTTTTCTCCGGGGTCTCAGGTCGCTGACCGGCTGACCGCCGCAGCTGCTCGCCGCCGCGCCGCGCCGACGTCGGACGCTTTCACTTTTGGCGATTGATGTCTCCCGATGCCATGCGTGCGCGCGGCGGTGGCTCCGCCCTCCGCGGCCGCCGCGCGCCGGTTGGCCGCAAAACGGGGACAGCTCTAGCAGGCTCCGCCCCCGGCGCGCGCGCGCGCTGCGGCGGCGCGCGGTTCGAAGGTGCCGCGCGCGCCGCCGCTCAGCCTTGATAAGCCCGGCGCGCGGCCGTGGCGGCCAGTAGAGCTGGCGACGTTGTAGGGAGAGTACACGCCGCCCTCAGCGTCCAGCACAGACCACGTGCTCCGCCACCGCCCCACCCCGCCGTCACCATGTCCGGAGCGAGCCAGACGGTGCAGGCGTTGCCTGTCGACCTGGCGCGACCAGCGGCCGCCACCCTCATACCCACCTCCGTGGACGACCTCACCTCCGGCTGGCTGGAGTCGATCCTGCGCCGGCGGCACGGCGACCGCTACAACATCTGTGCCCACGACAGCTACGGCCTCAAGGGCAACCAGATCGCCGCCTGCTCCGACATGCGCTGCTTCACGGCGCGGGGCCACGTCCTGGGTCAGGAGGTCATCGACCACGTCATCGTGAAGTTGCTGCCGGAGAACGAGCTGATGCGTCGCGTGGTCATCGATCATCGGATGTCGCACTGCGAGACCATGGTGAGTAAAAGGGTCAAGTTGGGGGGGGGGGGATGGGGGCTAGGGTTACGGTGGTGGTTTGAAGTAACCTGGTGGGGTCTCAAAGAGTTTCATGAAGTGTATGCTCAATGTGAGACCCTGCTCACGATGTAAACATTACCAATCAAAAATAAAAAAATGTTTATTCATTCCATTCGTTGTCACCTTTTCCAAAAAAATCAATTTTTTGCACTTATTTATTGCACTTGGATGTCATTTTAATAGACATCTCACAACAAATCGTCAGGTTAAGAGGGATTTTGAGGTTTCTTGTTGTTTTCCTCCAATCCAACCAAATTCCAAGAGCGAAATTTTAAAAACCTAATCGAATTAAAAATACGAACAACAACCCAACCGCGGTCAATGCCTTTAGCACGTTCTGCTGAGACTGATGAATTAGCTGTTTGTTATTCTTTCGTCTTTGTTTTCGTAGAAGTGTTATCTAACGACAAATTTAGCGCTGTAGCAGTTTCATTCTTTCGCAACATTTTTAAACACGACGGCGCTTCTACATCGCGGCCGGCGTGGCAGACGATGCCTGTGAAAATAAATGCTTGAGCAATGCTGAAGTCTGAGGGCAGGCTCACATGTCACATTAGCGTCTGAGCGCTAACGTTGAACCGTTGTTGATACTTGATAGCGCTGATATTTCTCAACATGGTTGACGTTCAATGTCTTCCTGCCCTTAGATTAAACTAGGACAAAATAGTAATGCAGTAGCTGGTGTTTCCTCTCCGAAACCTACCCCTTGCCCCAGTGAGGAGCCTTGCTGCCCAATACCAACCAGTAATTAGTATTCCGGTCTCACTTCACCTAGTTTCAAGCTGAGGCCCTTCGCGTCCGCTTTATTTTGCTGATTCGTCCTGAGGCAAAATCGGGAAGTGAGGTTCTCACCAGAGATGCAACGTCTCCCTGCCCCAGTGGCGTTGTCAGGAGACTTCTTCACCGCGGGCACGCTGATTAGGTGATGATGGGGCGGTTAGCATGTCGTTACTGGAGCTTTCCCAATACCTACCACTAGTCATGCGCATTCCATGTCTCGCCCTCGCCATCAATAAAGCGGCGCTCGTTTTGCAGAGCTGCATGAGTCGCAGACGACCCATTGCAGCCACTGCCATCATGGTGGGCCCATTGCAGACAATTTGCACCTCATTGCCCGGGGGCATTCGTGGCTCTCGCCGCTGCCGTGGCACGCGCCCTCCCTCGCCCCCACTTCACCGCTCAACACGGGCTGTTGCAATGCAACCCCACCAGCTGGTCAGTTCCCATGATTGACCGGGCTCCACCGTTACCACGAGCGGCACGGCCGTACTCGCTCGTAAACCGGGCGAGTTTTCACTTTTACTGCGGTGATTCATGTAAACCGCGCCGTTACCGGGCCCTCGTGTCTTTTTCTCTCGGCAATGCCGTAGAAATTGCAGTTCGCGTGTGTTGCGTCGTTTTGAGGCAGTTAACAGCGTGGCAACAGTGGCCACCTGGGGTGCATCTCAGCCACGACAGAGTAACAGCTGGGGGAGTGACCGCGCCCCCACTGGGGCACGCGTCCTGGCCCACGCACTCCACCGGTTCACGCACACCTCTGTGAGCCACATCAACATGTGCTTTCTCTGACCGCAGTACGTGCTAGTTCGGCCGCCGCCAGCCAGGAGCGTACTCTGGTTTGTTTGTAAACAGTTCCTCGTAAGCGCACGTGCGCAGTAAAGCCATGGACCGCGCCCACGGGCGGCCGGCGCCTCGCCCATTCAACAGAGCGGCCGCCGGCGGCGCACGCTCGCCGGTGATAAGCAAAGCACCTCGGTAAGTGGCCCGGTCGGCTAGTTATGGGCCTGTTCTGCGTATCTGATGGGGTCAGAGCTTAGTCGTCAGCCCGGTGGTCGCGTAAGGTGGCGATTGTCATCTGCCTTTGATCGGCGATCAAACTGCAATGGTCACCGGGCGACTCGCTGGTCCGACCTGTCTGGTCTCGTCTGACAATGAAGGCTTCATTTTCCCCCACTGTTGAATAGCCATCGTCGCTAAATGCACTCTGAGCATGCCTCATGTGTGTCTCGTCAAGAATGTCGCGCTCGCGCGAAGAATGCTCGCGCTTCGTCATACGCCACGTGTGTAGCGCTCGCCGCCATTGGCTTCTCCACTGCCAACCGCTTACCGTAGCTCCCGGCCGCTGTAGACCGCTCACCATTGTCAGTCGCCAGCAACGCGTCACGTGACTGCTGTCTCCGGCGGTTACCGTGGTCACGTGATGGGTGTCTCCGGCCGCGGGCCGTACCATGCGACCGCCGTGGTCAGCAGCCGCCGCCGCCGGCAGAGACCTTGGCCCAATACCAGTTGGTCAACACGGTCTCAGTCCGTGCAGCCGGTTTCGTTTACTCCCGGACGGACGGCTTGAATCGAGCTCAGACTGGGACGTTTTCCTGTGACTTCAACCAGTTGGTGTCCTGAGCCTTCGGGCTGTGTGCGCTGGGAAAGGTAATTTGCAGAGATACTCATCGTAAAGTGGGCTCATACTACTGGACTACGATTACGGGCGCTACGAGCTACGAGAACTCCGTTACAAATTGTGACCTTCAGCGGCCATTTAGTCGGAGCGGAGCGTTTCTCGAGTAGTCCTATTCAGACCGCCTGACCTATTCCAAGGTCCGACGGGGTTCGCGCTCATCGGGGCGGTGCCGCGCGCCGTCTCAGGGACGTCTGCGCCCCTCGCACCACCGTGGGCCTCCTAAACCCGGTCCATCCGGCGCCCCACCCGCAGGGGCCCAGGTGTGGGGTTCCAGCTCGTCCCGCCGCCGGACCGTTCAGAATGTGAATCGGTCCGCCGGGAGAGTACCCCGAGTCCCGTAATTGGCGAGTTTCGGAGCCGGTTGAGCGCCGTCCGTCCGTTCGCCCGTCTGCCTGCCTGTCTGCCTGTCTGAAGGACGTTGTGGTGACGTAACTCCCGGCAGGCGGCCGGTTGGTGGGAGTGCTGTACTCGCAGAGCTCCGCGCCTCTGTTTACTCGGCTGGCGGGGCGCCGCGACCGGTCACTCACTCACAGCGGGTCGTCGGTCACCGAGCGCAGAGAAACGTGGCTGAAAACGTGACCCGGCCTGCCGGCGCTGTTTTACACTCTGCCGGCTCCGTTTTTGTCCAGGGCCTGTCTGTCGTAAAGACGGCTTAGTACGCATGGCGCAGTTCGAGTCGTCACTCTTCCTGATAATGCGACGCAGTTTTTATGAATGCCAGTGAGCCAATGTTTGGGTTTGGATCACCGTAAATGGCCACACCCATCTGGGAGCCAGACATGAGACTCCGAGGGCAAGACGACTAAGCTGTCGCTTACTTCGATGTATCTGCGTACACCGTTCATAGCTGCAATTGTCCCCTCGCCCGCCGTTTTTGAGGACGTCAGCCACGGTAAAGTTCCCCGCAGCTCTCCGTCCCACAGTACTAGGACTACCGTCCCTGTCAGGTCCGGGGCCCTGCAATTGCATTCGTCTCTTGACAGCGGCGACCTCTGTCACGACGTCCGCGACCTCAATCCGTCTCCCCCGAGAGGCAACAAACAGCCGGCGCCAGGGCTTTTTCTGACGCCAACAGTATGACCTCTTGGCTTTCAATGTACACAACACGATACCATCCTCCGCCAGCCGAGTCACGGCTCTTCGAGCCGCGCAGAGCCACTCATACATACGTCTTCTTTGCCTCTCGTTGTACTTCCCATGCTTGGCTCCAGGCGTAGTAACCTGAGCTCTGGCCACCCATGGGGAGCGTTCGTCGAACCGAGCTTGGGGCAGTGCGCCGTTCGTATCTGGCCCGGTGACGCACGTCGGGCCGGGCCGTCGAACTCCCGCGCGCTCCCGGTGCGGGAAGCTGCGCCAGTGCTCCTGACGTCACTAGCGCGCTGGGTTCGTCGTCCCCGTGCAGCGGTGCCCGGCTGGACTTTCGGCCTGTGGCCAGTGCACCTGTCGGCCTTGGAGGCAGACGTTCACCCTCGGCCCCTGTCCCCCTAGACAGTGTGACGTCACCCGTCTGTCCCACGGGCAGCGCCCCCGCCCAACGGTCACGTGGCGCCGGCGAATCGCGCGCCAATTTTCGGCGCGCCGATGACGTCATACCGCGCCACTCTGGGCGGGCCCGCCACCTGCTTCGTCGGGGACGACGCTAGGGGGAAGACGTGTCTGGACTCGTAGTCACGCGCCTCCGGAAGCGGGCAGTGCCCCTGCCGAAAACCGGCGCGCTGACACCACCTGGCCGGCGAGGGTCTCTGGATCCGTCTAGACGGGGAGGTCGGGGACCTTCATAAGGCCACACAAAAACGGGGAATGAAGGGAATGTCCGGTTTGCTCACGTGGGATACGGGATGACTCACGCGCCATTAGGTGTGACCTTTAGTTTGAATTTGGGAAGTACAGCAAAAGAAAAACTTGAATTTAACGTAGAAATATAGGTACTATTTCTGGGCGTACTATGCTCTTTCCAGTGCTAAAGTTCTAAGTCTCCTGCTATATTTTGCTTCTTATTCGAATGATGCTTGCAGCATCACTAACAATACTTCTCGATACACATGTCACGAACGCCCGCTACCTCTACCCGCCCGCATGAGCCGTCTGAAGGTCTTCTGCACAGCTCAGTGGGCCAATAACTCAGTCTGATTGGTATCAGGTGCCAGGGCCGCCTTCTAACGCCCATCACTTTGCCATGGGCCTGTCAAAGAAGGCCGTGCTGAATGAATGGGCAACATTGCAGCCAGTAATCTGACCATATTCGGCGCTTCCTCGGCGGCAACGAAGGTCGTTCGCCGCCGGCCAAGGCGGGTCCCAGGCAGACACTGCTCATGGACCTTGCTTTTGCGTCCGACCACCGTCGAATATTCGCTATGCCGGGGCCTCTGCATACCAATCAACTCTAGTGATTGCTTGATAGGGCTTTTGAGTATTTATCGTGAGGCCAAATGATTCGTTGTGTCCTTCCGCGCAATCAAAGAGACTACTACATTCAGGAGGAATGTTGTAGCCCCCTTTATCTCGGTAGTTTGAAGTCCTTGTGAATGCCGATAGCATTATGTGGTGCAGGTGGGAGATCAATCGCAATAGGAACGGACTGTCGGTGATCTTCAGACCGTGTTGCAACATCCGTCTGCATCTGCGGCTGGATTTGCAATACTGGCGCCAGGATGCGGGGGCCGCCGTCCCCGTCCTCCCCACAGAGCCCACGGTCGGCGGTACTAGGGGCCCAGTCAACCCACTCCCACGACCGCCCATAGTAAAGCCACGGTCCTTCCGTCCGTCCGAATGGCAGGCGGGCTAATGAGCTGAAGTCACTTGTAGCCTGAAGGTGGCCGTCTGATCGGTCCGGACATGCCTGTCTGACAGGAACGCGGAGCCCCCAAATCAGCCGCCAACGGCTCTTCGGCGGGCCGTTGACTGGCGCAGTTCAGTCACCTCTCGCCGCGTAAAAAACTCGCGCCACACCCGACCTCGGCGTGAAAAAGTGCGTACCTCCAGCCGGCCTTGGTGGCATCGGCCGTCGGCGACTCTCCGACGATCGTCGGGCACGCAGCTGTCCCCGGCGCCCGCGGCGCAGGTGTCGGCCGGACAGTAAGCAGACTCTCCGGCTACCCCTCAGCCCGGCGCGGCCTTGAGGCGTCGAGGGGCCACGTCGGGGCGGTCGGGCGACCGCAATCTTGGCGAGGCGCTCCGCCTGACCCGACCGTCCGGTCAGCGAGCGACGGCTGGCGCCCTGATCCGCCCATCCGTCTCACACCTGACAGGCCGGCCGTTCTGAGTCATGATCCCGTCTTTGGATGTCTGCCGACAGACCAGGCCTTTTGAAGGAGTCTTGCAGCGAAATTCTAACGGATTTCATCAAGGATAATCGCTGTGACTAGCTGTCATTCTCCTGTCAAGCAAGTGCGGGTGCTCGGGCGCACGCTCTTGCTCGACGCTCGGGCGCCGCTGATTCCGGCCGACCGGGCGGTGGCGCGTGCTGCCGACCACTGGCGGCTCGTTTACGGGTCAAGGTCGCCGGCCGCAGTCGACTCGCGCTGTGCGGCGGACCGTAGTGCTGTGTTTACCACCTCGGCGGCCAGTCTGACCACAGTTCGACCGGTCAGCCGCGCTGAGATGGTGGTGCGACCCGCGTGATAGTTGGAAGGCGCGTGAAGGCAAACTGTGCGACTATGAGCTATGTGAGGTGGACAACTTTGTTTCACTGTTCACAGAACTTGCGGTGGTCTTCTGGGGTTGAAGGTCGCTTGCTGAGGTCACGTCATAGATGGTCTTTAAGAATCGTTCTTCGAAGCACATTCTGTTCTCACCTTCGCTTCCATCCCGCACTATCCCTTCTCCGAAATTCCCTCGTCCATTCCTCGAAATGCAGCGAGCCGTCTTCTCGTGTCACCCTGTTCGTGGAAGGTGGCCTCCATCTCAGGGTCATCCTCAAGAAAGGCCGCCGGGTCAAAAAACGCACGACGTGCGTGGCGGTACGCGGTGAGCCGTTTGGCGCCCCGCCGTGCGTTTTTGTCCAGTGTCTGGCCATGGCCACCCGACTCCCGCGCAGTTCCCCGAATTGAGGGGCGCGCGTCTGGCCAGGTACTCCGAAGGCCGAGCTTCCTCCGAGGGTGACGGCGTCGCGCCATGACCCTGCCGAGCCCGCGTGACCCCGTCAAACACGTGGGGTTGCCTCACGCCGTCGTCCGGCGCACAGGGCAATGCCCCCAGGGTGTTATAACATCGCCAGCGTAATGTTACACCGCGTACACATAACCGACCACGCTAATGAATGGGGCAAGGTCAATGACTGCGTCTGGGTGTTATTGACCCTGCTTATGTTATATAACTTGTGAAATTATTCAAGGGCAAATTGAAATTTAAGGCGAGTTTCTGTTTACTGAGTTACAAACTTGGCCGTCACTGAAATGACATAACTACATTCCTGGGCACGGTTAACCGCCCGCTGCAAATATCAGACGAAACAGGTCTGCCGTAATGTTTATTCGCCGAGACGGAAACTATGAGAACCACGGCCCTGGATTAAAACTACCGAGTTTCAAAGTGCAGCCGTCATCTGTAATCACATAGGTCACGCGCTTGTGGTTAATATACACACGGCTGAAGGGTCAGTGGCCCTTTGCTGTGTTTAATCGTGTGTCGCCGAGTGCTGACAGTGTTCTCCGTTTGTTACAGATCTATAAGGAGCTGCTGCCCCAGCTGGTGGCCTTTGAGCGGCTTCACGGCAGCAGTGACATCCAGGACATGACTGTCTCCTGCCTGTATGCCGAGGTGCTGGATGAGCCAGACTGCGCCATTGTGCTGGAAAACGTCCAGAAAAAGGGATACTGGGTACGTTTTCAAATAATTTCTCATATGTATTGTTTGTTCACTCTATGTTTGAACTGATTTGAAAACATTGAAGTAGGAGTGCATCTTCTTGCTATGCATTGCCAAGCGGTGGAAAGGGCTTGCCATTATCTTAGCGGTCGAGATTGTTGACAGCCACGGCGGAGTTGCGATCGCGCCTGGCGTTTCGAGGCATGTTTCCGGCGACTGTAACTTGGCAGTAGCGCTAACGCTGGTGTTGTCTTTCTGTGCAGACGACCGAGTCACTGCAGCTGGAGAAGCCTCAGCTGAACGCCGCCGTCCGCAGTCTGGCGCGGTTCGCGGCCACATCGCACTGCTGGCTCCAGGAGACGGTGAGTTCTAGCGCCGTCCCGGGGCAGCCGTAGGGGGCAGAACACTGGCCGTCATTGTCTGCCCAAAGGTACCGGCTCGCATACAGCAGCGCTCAGCCGAGCCGGCGCCGCCCTGTCGCGACAGAGGCGGCATTGTTAGTGGCGCTCCTGCTTCACATGTTTGCTGAGTCGCCCAGACGCTAATGGTTGCTGATCGAAGGAACTCGTCGCTGAGGCGGCCGGATGCTTTGTTTTACTCGTTGAAAATGAAATAAAGTAAAGATCACAATAGGTAACAAGATGCTGATGTGTGAATTTCGCTTCACACTTAACCTTGAGTAAAGAAAGATATGCGTGATGTGAGGATGGTTGTGATTGCTTAGCAGCTCAAGCGCTTGTGATTACTTTTAAGGTCTGGAGTACCGTAGTTCAGCGGAACCAGTTGCTGACGGTCGCGTTCCTCTTCTTCCAGGGCACGGTGGAGCTGCCGTACCTGCTTGAGAACCACCTCTCCGACGGCGCTCAGGTCTCCGACTTCATCCGCATCGGCATCACCAAGGTGGCCGACCGGCTGGAGCGGCTGGGCCAGAACCTGCTGCTGCAGAAGCTGGCCGACATGCAGCAGGCCAGTGTGCGCCTGCTGAACGCCTTCCTGCAGCGGACACCCGACTTCGGGGTGCTCTGCCACGGCGACTTCCGCGACGGAAACCTGCTGCTGCGCGAGACTCCGGACGGCGACTGGCAGGTGCGGGCCGTGGACTGGCAGGCGTCCCGTCTGGGCAGCCCGGCGCTGGACCTGCTCTACCTGATGCTGTTCTCGATCCCGCGGAGGGTGATGGCCGAAGTGGAGGGCGACGTACTGGCCGTGTACCGGCGTCACTTCAACGCGAAGCTCGCGGAGCTCGGCTGCGACCGGCGGTACTCGGCCGCCCAGCTGCGCTCCGACTTCACCGCCGCCAAGCTGGTTGGTCTCGTCTGGTGCCTGGCGGCCATCCAGTTCTGGGACCGCGTGCCCGGATGGGTGGAGCACACCGTCGACCTGGCGCTCGAGGTGGACGCTCTGGGTCTTCTGGACAACATCCAGTAGAGGAACAGACGGCGTGCGGGGACGGCTCGCCATGCTGCCCCCGTGCGCCGCAGGGCATTTGGAGGATACTCATTGGTGCGCGAGGCGGACCGCCTGCGCACCGTGCCAGTCGGCCTGGGCTGTGCACAACAGGCAGTTCGCCTTTGACGAGACTGCCTCGAGGATGGAGGCTGCTCCTGGGAATGATGGTGCTGAGGTCTGATGTTTGCTTGGTGCGGCGGAACTAGTCCTGCTGTAGGAGGCAGACCGCACGAGACATGTGATGGGTGCTACTTCGGACGTGCTGCTATGTTGTTTTGGTGTGTTTTTTATAAGGTGTCCATGTAGTCATGAGTCAGAGACGCGTGCATTGTAGGAGTCTTGTGATGCCAAGTACAAATCGCCATGTCTTGTTGTTGAACTTATGTCCAGCCACGGTTACCTGCGGCAGACGCAGACGAATTCCTAGGGAGTGTTTCCACTTCCTTACGAAGGTGAGCTTCTGCAGAGGTGTTGGACATTGCATGTTAGGCCGTGATCAGCCGATAAAAGCTCAAATTTTATCGCGGGACCATGTCATAACAACCGACTTGCATCATCGACTCACGCCCGTTAGTGCATTGTTGCTTACCCTAATTCCCCGGCGTCGCGGAAGGTGGCAGGTTTTAATCTGATCCGATATTGCGGCCATTTTGTGGCATTTTCCGATCACACACCTTGTTGTAGGATGGTTTGTATTGAAATGGTCAGTTGTTCGCTGTGTTTTGATTGGTCTGTTGATATGTTTCGTTGTGCATTGCCATGTGTGTCTTATTGAGCCGCTCTTGCGTCATTTCATTGTACATTCTCATAATAAACATAATCAGACAATAAGTATAGTCTTTTATTGTGATGCTCACCGGAGTGATGGGTGTAAGGTCTGGTTCTGGTGGTAGGTTTTGACTAAGAAAAAGGTCATTTTTAACGCATGCCAGCGGAGACGATTCAACGGCGCACAAGAACATTGAATGCGACATTCGATGTTCAATGTTTACATACATACGCTGCATTTATTCACGAACTCACAACCTATCCAATGCATTAAATACGTTTGACATTGTCGCAGCAACTGATACAGTTTGTATTGATTCATTGAGAGTAAATGCTCAAACGGCTGGGGAGGGAGCCTCAAACACTACATGACCGGCGCCCCCTGTTAAGGCCCCGTTCCCGGTAACCATCGTCAGCATATTGTGAGGACACAAAACAGGACCTGGGAGTCTGAGCATATGCCGAATGGTATGCACCAGCACGGCATGTTTCTGAGTGGTGGAACTGGATACCCATGTGATCTCTGTAAATTTAACATATCGGTGCAGAAATTGGTGTACAAATGCAAGATATCAGTTCAGTACAAATGGCAATGCGATTTTATGTGACACAATAAATGAGCGAAAGGAAAATGCTAGGTATAGACTTGTCATTGTGTATAATACTATTCCGCGCATTGAGTTGAATGAAATGTAGCGTATGTCGTCACCGGAGTATGTCGTGTGAGACTAAGGCTTGATATTCGAAAAGATCAGCGAGGGATACAAAAGTCGCCGTGGCTGCATAACGCATAATAGCCGTTTTCACGACGGCCATATGGTACACATTTGGTGCACATCTGGTGCAGATTAGGTGCAGATTTGGTCAAATTAGGTTCAGTGTGTCTCTTAGTAGCTATCAGCTAGGGTTGCACTTATTGCTTACAAGCCTACTTTGTCATATTATCAGAGAGCATCATCGATTAAAACACTGAAATAAATTCATAAAATGAAGATATTTGCTGTAAAAGAGATTAGGTGCAGATTTGGTCAAATTAGGTGCATTCGCCGGGTAGCCCGTCGTGAAAACGGCTATTGAATATTGTACGGCAGTAGCTGAAGCTATGCATTTGCTTATAATCATTTTTACATATAGTTATTGGAACCTCATTGGTGAAGTTCCTTTAAAGTGCAAGGTAAATATATGCCTTCGGCACTCAATGTGTGTTTGATGTCGCTCGTTGGCACTTCATAGCTGTAACCATGTCTGTATTGTGTACTGGACATCATACTGTACTGAGCTCATGTCTTCTTTAGCCCCGGCAGTCGCAAGGGGTGGCGTTTTCGACATATTGCAGCTTGCATTGACCTGTCATATCATATCAGAGCATTTATGACATACATGCTGTCTAAAACCAACTGTTAGCTTCACTGGTCAGTGAGCTCTAGTTTTCCTATCAGCGTAAAAATAAACCCTCCTAGGACCCTCCTAGATCAGCGATGTGCAAGGATTAACAAATGTCAAACCACAGCTGGCCTTGATTTATTTGACCATGAAATGACTCCTGGGATATCTCATGAGGTCACTGGCCCACCAGGCCCTCGGCTTTTCAACCAAACATTTAACCCTCGCCCGCACATGGGGGGGGGTGTGGTTGCCACCCCCCCCCCCAGGTAGTCTTTCTGCTCTGCACTCAACATTTTTAGAAATAGAAGGCTGATTTTTCGTATAGCTGCTTCTCTATCCTTTCTTGATGTCCCCTGAAAATTTCAAGTTTCTGTGATTTTTGGTTTCGGAGATATGACCTTGTTTGTCAGGTCATGTCATGACCCAAATGGCCAATTCTCAACATATTGCGTTTGCCATGGGCCTTATGAGCTTTTGACACCCTGATTTCGGCCTTTTTTTGCCAGTCTTACCTCCCACCTATCATGGAACATGTTGTTCGACGATGTACAGGGGTCAAGGTCAGGGTCAAGGTCAACCTAGGTCATCTAAGATAATTGCGTTTTAGGCAAGCTGAATTTACTTTTTTGAAGTTTCAGATCATGATTTCATGTAATATGGACCCAAAAACAATCGGTGCACACATCAGTATACACACAGACACACACAGACATACATACAAATATAATTGACCTTGACCTAACTTGACCTGAAATGACCTCAGCAGCAAAATTCTGGTCGGGTCGTTATGCGCCAGGCGCGGCCATAGCGCGGGACGCGACGCCAGCGCCGCCTATCGGCAACGCCAGAGAACTAAGGTCGGTGAGAGCACGGATTTTGATGGGTGATAGCGCAGTGTGAAAAAAATAGGAAAGTTACATGAAAATGTCGCTATACTACGGTATAGTTCACCATCTGAGCGACATATTTATGTATTTTTATCCATGGCGGATAAAAATTGGACCCGGGATCTGGCCATGGAAGAAAAAAATGTTGGTTAGCGTAAGCACGGATTTTCGTGGAAATGAGCACAGTGTGAGAAAATAGGGAAGTTACATAAAAATGTCGCTATACTACGTTGTAGTTCGCTATCTGAGCAACATATCTATGTATTTGTTATCCATGACGGATAAAAATTGGACCTGGGATCTGGCCATGGAAGAGAAAAATGTTGGTCAGCGTAAGCACGGATTTTCGTGGAAATGAGCACAGTATGAAAAAATAGGGTAGTTACATAAAAATGTCGCTATACTACGCTGTAGATTACCATCTGAGCAACATATTTATGCATTTTTTATCCATAGCGGATAAAAATTGGACCTGGGATCTGGCCATGGAAGAAAAAAATATTGGTCAGTGTATGCACGGATTTTCGTGGAAACTAGCACAGTATGAAAAAATAGGCAGCTTACATAAAAATGTCGCTATACTACGCTGTAGCTCACTAACTGAGCAACACATCTCTGCACTTTTTATCCATAGGAGAGAAAAATTCGACCCGGGATCGGGACATGGAAGAAAAAAATATTTGCACCACCAAATGAAATTAAGATACATCACTCCCGTTATATTTGTATTGAGTCTTTCATGAAACAATTTCGCTATACTACGGCAAACAGCATGACGTCTCGCATATATTGAGACATATTTTGACAATGCAATGTAGGTATAATACAATTTGGAATGTTCATAAACATTTTATCTTCTCCTGCCAAATCCCGGTGCCAATTCTCCCCGAATATTGGTAAAAAATACGTCAGGGTAAACGCATATTACTGAATTTAATTGCATCATATCGCATTTTTCAGTTTATCGTTAAGTCTCCACACAGGGACGTTTTCATCTGAAGTTTGGCCGCCGGAGCCACCGCGAGGCCTAGTTGCACGAGTAGCCGATAGTCGGCGCCACCGTCGCACTCGGCCGCAGCCAGTATACTGCCAAAAATGGAGCTATTATGATATCGCTCGTTGGTAACTAAGTGTGGCGTGCTTCATAAATGATCGCCGCATAGAGAAACAACCGTTTAATGAAGAAAATGACTTATATTTTACTCATAATAACAATCTGAACCCCAATGTCCGCTTCTATATGGAGTTTGGCGCATAACGTAGTGTGACAAAGAGGTTCTAGCTGGCTTGGCACCAGAAAACAGCATCGTCATCGGTATTTGATAAGCAGCACACTTGATATCCAACGGTGACCCAAAACAGCAACATTTTTTAGTTTGACCTGACCTGGAAGGTCAATGACTGACCTGAGAAGGTAAAACTGGGTATCATTGGATTCGTCTCTTCCCAAAGAATCTTTTTGGTCTTTACCGCTAAGCTCTATCTCCAACAGGAACGAAATGGCGCGGGGGGGGTGGCAACCCCCCCCCCCCCATGTGCGTTCTAGGATGGGAAAATGGCATGTGCGGGCGAGGGTTAAGTGAGTTCATGTGTAGAGCTCTCCTTTATACGAGGAGTTAGACTATCGTCTATCCACCAACGGCGGTGGATATCCATCCTCTTCTGTTTTTTTTTTTTTTGTAAATAGTGGAGAAACTGCGACGCTTTACGCCGCAAAATTCGGCATAACTATTTTCTCACCATTGTTACACATTGTGTGTGAGTTATGACCACGGCTATCTTTAAAGTTTAGGTCAGCGGTTTACTTTGAATGACTCAGCCTCAAATCACTTGTTTGCAACGTTGTCATCATGTCAGTGTTAATGATAAACTTGGCTATTGCGACGCGTTTTTTTTAACCTTCCAGGCGGTGGGGGGGGGGCATTTTTTTGCCCTCCCCTTTAGTTTTTTCGATATATCTCGAGAACCGCCGCGCCGATCGTCACCAAACTTTCAGTACCCTCCCGGGAGTAGCTAGCGCACATGGTGACCAAAAAATTTCTCATAGGCTATGATAGGTTGGCCGCTAATGACGTCAGAGTGACGTCATTTTTGCCATTTTCGACCCAAAAAAAGGTTTCGCGGGAAGAGCTGTCAGGCCTACAGCTTTAGAGATACAGAAAAATGTTCCGACATAAAAATCAAAAGGGCTACAAAACTGCTCTTTCGTTTTTTCGATTTTTTTGGTAAACTTTTGGTGCTGGCCTCGGTTCGCTCGGTGCTTCGTGGCACATGCTATTCCGCTTCAAAGGTTTCGGTGACACGAATTTTTTTGTCAAGGCTACAGGTCAATCCGAGGTCACGGGCAAAGCCATACTGGCGGGACACATCGGTAACACCTTGAACCAGTTTCCAGGGGGGTCACCGTCTGCGAGGGGTGCAGGCTGCACGTGCTGGGGTCGGAAAACCGTTTTGACGTGAGGTCCTCTGGCTCAAAGAAATTTTAAGCTATCAACCTCAAAATCGGTTCAATGG